>NC_036870.1:17945669-18015402 GCF_002910315.2 Salvelinus sp. IW2-2015
TAAAATCTATTTTTAGTGTATTACCTGTTTGTGAAATTATTGTTGCACCAATCAACTTTCGTGTTTTGTATTTACACTCGACGGATTCATTGTAAGCTTTAGAGAAAATATACAGCATAATCTACTTATTCGCACGAATGATGGAAACATATTATGGAAAAGTCAACGAACAATCCTATTCACCTGAAGCCAACTGAATCATGCCAACGCCAATGGATGACTGAGCCACCCCGGAAGCTCGCGCCATTCCTCAATCCGTCCTCGTTGGAGACAAAAACGCATATCAGAACGACCAGAATGAGACCCAAAAACGGAATGGCGCGCCTGGAAGCAGAGTGCAAACAAACTCTTTTTTGTGACTTCACTATGCCAGGAAACTGGAATATGGTGGTGAAAACCAGCGTGGCAGTGGAGCCTCCACCTGTTCCTTTGACTCCTCTCGACCCAATTCGTCCCCAGATAGCCAGTACTCTTATCCCCTGGGCACCGCACGCTACCAAAGACGCCGTCGACCAAACCATAAAAATGGGTACAGGGCAACTATGGAGATGGGAGGATGTTAGCATTATGAGAATACATCATGTATCATTCAATCTATGAAAAAGGGGCGCTCCTCAATTGGCAACCGTGACATACTGCTGTGTTGTTTTTTGTTTAAGCTACAGTTGACTTGTCTAATTTTGAAAACATGGAATGTGAGAAGATGAACTAAGGGCACAAAGAGGATTACAAATTGGCTTCTGTTTTATTGCAGGCCTGAATCTGCTTGCTTTGGCCAACTGCAATTTGGAGACACAGTAAATACCATGGAGGAGTTATCAGGTACACCAGATAACAAACTTGTTGAGATCACAATCATCACCCACAGGTGGAAAAAACCATACTTAAGCGCATTGCCGCAGGAATGTTAATACAAACATGGAATATACAAGTGGAAATTCGCAACAAGGGAGACTAAGGAAAAGGAGACCAAGAGAGGAGAGATTAGTGAAGGAAAACTTACAAATCTTAAGAAACAATCCCCACCATCATTTTGGCCAACGGAGATCAACTAAGGCACAAAATTGATAGCTCTTCCATTTAAACCATTTAAGAGCAACTGTCTGCAACATTAAGATGTGAACTATTTCTGCTTCTCACTGCACCATTTCTACTCCCAAGGGAATTTGGAACAAAGTGTTTAATGGACACTGTTAATGTAACCAGAACCACAGGCAGAGTACTTACAACTCCTGTTCAAACCATCTTGCCAATGTGTCAACCGCTGCGAAGAATGTTCCCCTGATGCCAAACCCAAATGCCACTCCAGTGATTTTAACTCCCTGCTCACTTCATATTCCTGCCAAACTATGAAAAATAGGTTACTTTGTAGCACTAAAGGAGATTAACATAGATTTGTGTTATTGTAATATTAAAGGGCATATTAAGTCCTGCAGAAAGCCCCAAGTGGATCACATCTGACCCACATAAAATTCAATTACCTGCCAACATACAAACAGGAAAATATTAAGAAGGGCCCCAGTCCAGATATGGTTCAGAGGAAGCTATAGAAAGCTTATGAGCTGTTTTTCCGTACAAACTGGACATTTATCAGGGACCATACCCTTCAGAGTCAGGATCTAGGGGACTGCATAATACTATGTCCGTGAGGCCATTTAGTCCCCACAAGAGGGTGAAGCTATCCAAATAACAAAGCCTTGATACTGCAGAGACTTAAACAGACAATAAGATGAAACAGACAAGCCTTTTCTACTAGCAACAATAGGAAGTGAAAACACTATGCATGAGGGACAGGTAAACAAAAGTTGTCCAGGCTAAGGACAACTACAAAAATATACAATGAAACCATGTTTCCACACAAATTTGCAGCAGGCCTGGCAGGGTTGCAACCCTCACCGGGGCAAGTCAAGAAGAAGCATGCAATCATTCCAATGAAGAACAATTCAGCGGAGCTGAATGACCTAGTCAATTGACGTTACGTCAGTCATTGTGAAGGCCTAGCACTTGATACTCACACTCTCAGGTCTATGTGAAAGAGTCTTTGATCCAAGTTAGTTTGCGGTACAGGAAGACGACAAGCAGATTGAGGATCAGTCCTGATGTGGTGTTGCACAGTGCCCGTGACACACCTGGAAGGCCTCACTCCTATGTGTGATCCTTTCCTGGACTTCTCCTCATGCTTTTAGCTGCATCACCTCACCTTCTCCTGTGACAAACTTCCCACCACCCAGTTACAGTAACCCCAGCATTACCTGTGCAGTGCTGGACTTCCTGGACCTTTCTTCTGGTACATTTTCTAGCCGTTCCCCCCAAGGAACCTGTCATCTCTCCCAGTGCTATTCTCCATATGCCCAATGACCTGAGGGTCCAACGACTGCTGGCAGTGAAATATGCAGATGACAACTGCCCTTGATCAACCTCTCAGATGACACACTGCATTACAAGCAGAAGTAAACAGGTTCATGACTGGTGCAATAACAACTACCTCATACTCAACGTCAACAAAAAAATGATAATGCTCATGACTCACAGGAAGGGCAGACCCAGTGCAAGCCACCTAATCCTGCGTGGTGAGAGGTACAACTAGAGAGAGTGGGGAGTCCCTTCTAGTCAGTCAACTTCTGTACGATATATTATGGAGAATCACACACTCTGCGAAAACTTCGGTTGAAGATTCTACAACACGCCTGATATGCCAATGAAATCCGCACCTCTCTGGAAGCACCGCCTTCCAGAGTTATAAGCGGGAGGCTCAGATTCATTCCTTCATTATTACCATCATCACCTAGGTTATGAACAGGAACGATTCACCACTACTAAATAACAATTGTAAAACAAGACTGTCACATTGCACCAACTAAACGTTCCCATAGTCGGATAGAGATGTGCTCACACCCTGTACATTGTGTTGCTAATCACGAACAATCAGTTATTTCTTCAATAATGGTTGCAATGGGACGATGGCTATGAAGAGACCAAAATAATGATGGACTAATCCTGTTCAGTAGAGATCAGCCCCCATCATATGGTCTTAGCATTCTGGAAAGATACTCATGATCGACTGTATGTGTAGTCTGTCTCGGCTTTGGGAGCAAGGTAAGGGCTCGGCTCGAGCCAGTCCATGGCGAGGTGCGCAATTTCCAGGTACTGCAGACAACCCCTGGAAAGACGTTTAGCTCTTGAGGAAAGCTTGGAATTTACCGATGGTGACTTTCCCAAAGTGCAGAAGCAGAGATGATTGGCGTGGATGGAGGAAAGTCTTGTCTGCTGGGAGTGGGGTATGCGGTGGCTGGCCCATGGAGCTAGGAGCAAGCAGTGTATACACAATCGTGCTACGACCCAAATTCCAGTCTCTAAATCATAAAAACCCAGAAAAAGACCGGGCTTACTACATCTCAGCGCTTTCCTTTCATTAGTCCGAGCTATAGACACATCACGCATCAAAAGTTTCTACGTTGGGTATTCCCGGTTCCGCTCTGCTTAGCCAAAAGTTTGTCTGGGTCACACCAGTGCGTTTGCCAGATGCCACGCCTTACTTGCGGATGATGGTTTCTATGATGCGAAGTCGTTCCGTCGGGGCTTCTGTTAATGCATGCCTCTCATCGCTGAGTCTAGCGCCACTCAACTGGACACAACTCCCAGCTAACCGGTCACTTCGGGTCCTTTCAGCCTACGGGCCGTGGCCCCAGTGTGGGACCTCTGCATTGCAGTGCTCTTAACTGAGGTTTGTATTCCCCACAAGGTGATCATGACAGCGCTATCACCCCGAGGGTGGGGTGCGCTGTAGCAATGAACTCGAATTCGGGATTATAGACCACCTGTGCCAGAGCTACCTGCCATGTCAATTTACCCGGGAGCTCCTAACGGTGTATCTCTGGTCAGCACTTTCCTGCCTGTTTTGTCGGGCCCCGGCGGTGTGCTGTTCAGAACAACAATATACAGGTGGCATTGCATTCAACAGATGGAGAGACTCCGTCTCTA
The DNA here is from genome assembly GCF_002910315.2 of Salvelinus sp. IW2-2015. Taxonomy (NCBI): domain Eukaryota; kingdom Metazoa; phylum Chordata; class Actinopteri; order Salmoniformes; family Salmonidae; genus Salvelinus; species Salvelinus sp. IW2-2015. The sequence goes on from NC_036870.1 coordinate 17,949,651, forward strand.
TCCATCCTAACCATGGCTCACTCCTATACTGGAGAGCATGTGCACTTCTTTCGCCCCTGGGGGGTCTTCCCAGCTATGAGACATTTTTGCAGGACCGATGTAGATCTTTATGCTAGCCAAAAAAAACATGTAGTTCGTTATTTTTCTCGGATGAGAAACCCAAGTGCCCCACTAGAATGGAGCACGCTCTGTGCTCCAGTGGCCTCGAACCCTCTACGTGATTCCGCCAAAGTGGTTCTGGTTCAACCCACCTTGGAGAGGATCGTCGGATGGCTTACCATTGATTCTTGTGCTCCCGTGGGCCCAGGCAGCCCTTGGTTCGCAACTCCCTTGGCACGGACCTGGTGTCCAAGCTCGTTGGGCAGGTGGCAGCGAGGCCGGAGATTTGGTTCCTGATGGGCCTGCCCCTAAGACGGCTGATCCGAGGGCTGAGTTACCCCGAATGTTATTGCTTACCATTCAGTCCACCAAATGAGCTGTATTGCTTGTAAATAGAAGCATTTGAGTTCTGTGACAAAAACTTTTCCCTTTTCAGTGCTCTTGAGGGGACATCCTATTCCTACAGGAGCTTTCAAGCTTATTCCACTTTAAAAGTGCAATGGCCGCTATCTCAGTGAGTCATCTGGGAATTGACGGAGCCTGACTGGGCTAACACCTGTTTTCGGTTCCTGAAAGTTGTACGTCGTCTAAACCTATTTGAGTTCCACATCGGACTTGCCGCTGGTTGGAAGAAACTGAAGTCCTCGTCATACAAAACCTCCCTGCTTCTTCCAAGGCATACCTTCCAGGAAGGAAAAGCGGATTACATCTGGCCTTGCAGGCTTATTGTAGATCCTCAACTGAATCACTATAATAGTTACGCCTTTCTCTTGTTCAGCGAACAGTATTATTGCCATAACGTTAGATTTAGAGCACCTGGAACCATCAGGAACAGGCACACTCTCTTTTAATGCCATTCACTCAGAAAATCAATAAAAATGCCAAACTATGACTGTACTACTGCGCAAGACTGGAGAAACTGAATGGCAAACAATGGATTTTTCAACTTACTACACTGCCATACTAGAGCGTGCGCTGACTTTCTGTTCCTGCCTGATTTGGTGCTGTCAGTGGTTATAAGTACCTCAGACGGACTGTGAACCTGGTCCAAGCTCTGCGGCGCATACAGAGGCTTCAGGGCCTGTATTATAAACGGCAAGGACAAGACCAAATGCATCATAGAGGACCCCACACACCAATCTCCCAATGTTTAAGCTGCTCCCTCGGAAGAATTAAGCGGCTGAGTTTCAGTAGAATAGGACAGGGAAAGTTTCATTCCATCAGCATCGGGCTTCTGAACAGTGACATAGTTGCCCAGCACGCAATGAACAGTAGGCCTTCAGAGACTTTGAATATAGGAAACTGTAAATGTGTGACTTGTGTTACCAACTTTCCAGTTTTCCGTACTGCATGATATATTTGTTGTGTTGTGTATTTGTTATGCTGACGTTCACACCAATTGAATTCCATGTAATATGGACAATAAATAATATTGTATAAACGTGAACCATCGCAGGGAAAACAACCGCTGCAATAGCCGGCAAAACTGTGAGGCATTTTTAAACTTGCCAAACTTGAGGTGTCCAGGATGGAGTGCTGTGCCAACCTCGTACTTCTGAACACGGGGAACCACCCGGACCACCTCATCACCTCCTCATCACCCATGGTTGAAAATGTGCATGCCTGCCACTGACTGAGCATTGCTTAACCCAGAATCCCCATACCATTATTGCCTGATAGGGGCAGAGCCCCACCCTGAAGACTGATATCATTATGGGTCACTCTTTTTATTTATTATTATTTTTACTATTTTAGTAGGACCGCAAGAGATGTTCAAAAGGCAGCAGCTCTCTTCCTGGGTCCACACAAAAACATAGCATTTTATAGACAAGAACAGCTCACGGACAAGAACTACATAAATATTTTTTTAGAAAGGGACACGTGCCACATAACAATACATACACCAAACTACTAGGTCAATTGTTTCATATCACCACTCTTTGACAAACCGTGTGTCTGAATGTGGGAAGAAACTGTGCGCTCTGATACCCCGGCCCACACGGGGTTCAGGACCTCGGACAAACCAGTAACCCCCAATACCGACCACTGGGAGCACTGTTGCCACAGTAAATTTTGGAGAGGAGGGCCCGAGCCAAACAACCTTTGGCCAAACGGCTCATCCAAAATACATCCCGGCCGGACCCTTCAGGAATTCCGAGAAACCGACCTAATGCTTTTATCGGGAGCACCTCTGCCAGAACAGGAGAATACCCTCCCTCCAAACCAGAGGAACCTCCGCTGGGGACCATCAAAAACCGCCATAAAAGGCACAATTCCAAACAAATAGTTCACCTCCGTCCTCTCCCGTCCCGAATTCCTACAGACCTCCGGAAATAGGATGTCTATCTGACGAGCGTATTCTCACACTGACCCATTCCACCCATCCCAGTGCGAGCGCGAAGAGATACACCCCTCCAGCGATATGGCATATCAAGATTCAACTTATGATTGTAACTGCATCACTGCGGATCCACGACCTCACACAGCTGCTACAAGGATGAACCGGAAACTCGACAGCCATCCATAATCAACTATTAACACGCAATCTCCTCACAAAGTCAGCCCGACTCCCAATGGATATTATATCCTTAGCCGGAGACCAATGGTCACACACTGTCCAAGCCAAGTCTCCTTAGTCTTTCCTACCTTTCTATATATCTCTCTCTAGTCTATTAATCAGACAGCATCTCGTCAGTCTTTAATTTTCATTGTAAACCACATCCCTTAGGGAATGCCCCACGATTAAAATTTGAACTTACTCTATGCCATCGTCGCATAGCTCGAGAGCAAGAAGCCACTGGCTACCACAAGCAAGCAAGAAAAATAGTGGCTTTTACTAACACAAATCCATACCCCAGCAAGGAAGCATTTAAAACTGCACCAAGCAGAGCGAATAGACGATACCAAGACCCAAAGCCGCAACGCTTAGGGGCATGAATACTCTCTCCCCACTAACAGATCACCTAATCAGAGGCTCACGGTCATCTCTATTCTATAAACTTTGCAATTGTGTGAACGTTCTTCTCTCTATCGGGTGGTGAAGAATAGGAAAATGGTATTCGAGCCCCGTATTATGGCCTGTTTGATGTAAGATTTCAGATTGCTTCTGCGGTAACTAGGGAATGTCGTTGACTCCCCATATTATATTATACTGATGACGAATGAGAAGGGAATTCACTGAGTTATTAAAGGTGAGTTAGTTTGGAAATCCGAAACGGCGTCCTCTACTGGATCTATGCTTCGGGAGAGCACAATCTGCGTGCACAGTTGTATGTTCCTGCAAAGGAGCACCGACTTTGGGTACACATCACTTCCTTTTCCCATTAGGGTAGACGTGTTAATATTTCACTTCAAATCTGGCAGGGTGGGTTTATACATTGCTGCTACACTGACTCTTAGTTTAACCTCGCCTTACCCTGGCTTGTATCTCTCATGAGTATATAATATATGATTGAAGAGATGTGATGTATCGAGCAGGAAAACTCGTGAGAGTGTGTTTCCATAATGGTGTTAAGAATTAACTAAAATTCAGAGAAAGACCATACTGAATTAACACTTAGACTAGCTGTCGTTCATTTTAAACAAATTAAAAATCAAGCTGCCCTTGGAACGCAAGCTCCCTGCAAACCACACAGCACCAGTTGTAACCAGCCAATCACCCTCAATACTGTGACAACCAACTGTAACCTTTAGGGCCATTTGAACGACAACTCCTAAACAAGCTCCAGCTCTGGAAACGGCTAAATCCAGCCAGTCAAACACCTGTCTCACTTCCCCGCACAATCCAACAGTACCACCACTAAACCTGCGCTACAGTCATTTCCTCCTGGTGGGCAACACTCCTTCCGCCCCGGCACCAACGTGTCCCGTGAGGAGAGGGGCGTTGCAAACGGCCTGCGGGGGGGAGGCCGTCCACACCAGCAGGTTAACTGACCGAGGCCGGGTGTAGGTCGACGAGACTCCAAGCCAAAGCCGCAGGAAGCAACGGCGTTCCGGAGCCTGCAGCCTGCCATCCCTGGGGCGGCAGGCCTAGGGCGCAGCCCCACGTGAAGCCGAACCACATCCAGTCCAGGGCGAAATAAAGAGTGCGAACCCAATTCAGGGGGCCTGAAACTGGGCAATTCAGGAGGCAAAATGGACTACAGACTGAGCCACACGAGGTGGAAAGAGACAACAAACAGGGGCTGAAAGCAAGAAGCACCACAGGGGAAAAAGCGAGCAGGTACCACCGCCCACGCACATCCCCCCAGATCCACAATAAATTCAACCTAAATGCAGAACACACCAGAGATCCCAGTGGAGAGAGGGAACCGGCCAGACAGAGACAGCAAGGGCGGTTCGTTGCTCCAGAGCCTTTCCGTTCACCTTCACACTCCTGGGCCAGACTACACTCAATCATAGGACCTACTGAAGAGATGAGTCTTCAATAAAGACTTAAAGTTGAGACAGAGTCTGCGTCTCTCACATGGGTAGGCAGACCATTCCATAAAATATGAGATCTATAGGAGAAAGCCCTGCCTCCAGCTGTTTGCTTAGAAATTCTAGGGACAATTAGGAGGCCTGCGTCTTGTGACCGTAGCGTACCTGTAGGTATGTACGGCAGGACCAACTCGCGAAAGATAGGTAGGAGCAAGCCCATGTAACGCTTTGTAGGTTAACAGTAAAACCTTGAAATCAGCCCTTGCCTTAACAGGAAGCCAGTGTAGGGAGCTAGCACTGGAGTATATGAATCAAATATTTTGGTTCTAGTCAGGATTCTAGCAGCCGTATTTAGCACTAACTGAAGTTTATTTAGAAGCAAATGATATTTTTCTGCATCATTTTTGGACAGAAAATTTCTGATTTTTGCAATGTTACGTAAATGAAAAAAGCTGTCCTTGAAACAGTCTTGATATGTTCGTCAAAAGAGAGATCAGGGTCCAGAGTAACGCCGAGGTCCTTCACAGTTTTATTTGAGACGACTTTACAACCATCAAATTAATTGTCAGATTTAACAGAAGATCTCTTTGTTTCTTGGGACCTAGAATAAGCATCTCTGTTTTTCCGAGTTTAAAAGTAGAACGTTTTCAGCCATCCACTTCCTTATGTCTGAAACACGGGCTTTAGCGGAGGGCAATTTTGGGGCTTCACCATGTTTCGTTGAAATGTACAGCTGTGTGTCATCCGCATAGCAGTGAAAGTTAACATTATGTTTTCGAATGACATCCCAAGAGGTAAAATATATAGTGAAAACAATAGTGGTCCTAAAACGGAAACTTGAGGAACACCGAAATGTACAGTTGATTCGTCAGAGGACAAACCATTCACAGAGACAAACTGATATCTTTCCGACAGATAAGATCTAAACCAGGCCAGAACTTGTCGTGTAGACCAATTTGGGTTTCCAGTCTCTCCAAAAGAATGTGGTGATCGATGGTATCAAAGGCAGCACTAAGGTCTAGGAGCACGAGGACAGATGCAGAGCCTCGGTCTGACGCCATTAAAATGTCATTTACACCTTCACAAGTGCAGTCTCAGTGCTATGATGGGGTCTAAAACCAGACTGAAGCATTTCGTATATATTGTTTGTCTTCAGGAAGGCAGTGAGTTGCTGCGCAACAGCTTTTTCTAAAATTTTTGAGAGGAATGGAAGATTCGATATAGGCCGATAGTTTTTTATATTTTCTGGGTCAAGGTTTGGCTTTTTCAAGAGAGGCTTTATTACTGCCACTTTTAGTGAGTTTGGTACACATCCGGTGGATAGAGAGCCGTTTATTATGTTCAACATAGGAGGGCCAAGCACCTGAAGCAGCTCTTTAAGTAGTTAAGTTGGAATAGGGTTCAGTATGCAGCTTGAAGGTTTAGAGGCCATGATTATTTTCATCATTGTGTCAAGAGATGAAGTACTAAAACACTTAAGTGTCTCTCTTGATCCTAGGTCCTGGCAGAGTTGTGCAGACTCAGGACAGCTGAGCTTTGGAGGAATACGCAGATTTAAAGAGGAGTCCGTAATTTGCTTTCTAATGATCATGATCTTTTCCTCAAAGAAGTTCATGAATTTATTACTGCTGCAGTGAAAGCCATCCTCACTTGGGGAATGCTGCTTTTTAGTTAGCTTTGCGACAGTATCAAAAATAAATTTTGGATTGTTCTTATTTTCCTCAATTAAGTTGGAAAAATAGGATGATCGAGCAGCAGTGAGGGCTCTTCGACACTGCACGGTACTGTCTTTCCAAGCTAGTCGGAAGACTTCCAGTTTGGTGTGGCGCCATTTCCGTTCCAATTTTCTGGAAGCTTGCTTCAGAGCTCGGGTATTTTCTGTATACCAGGGAGCTAGTTTCTTATGACAAATGTTTTTCGTTTTTAGGGGTGCAACTGCATCTAGGGTATTTGCGCAAGGTTAAATTGAGTTCCTCCAGTTAGGTGGTTAATTGATTTTTGTCCTCTGACGTCCTTGGGTAGGCAGAAGGAGTCTGGAAGGGCATCAAGGAATCTTTGTGTTGTCTGAGAATTTATAGCACGACTTTTGATGCTCCTTGGTTGGGGTCTGAGCAGATTATTTGTTGCGATTGCAAACGTAATAAAATGGTGGTCCAATAGTCCAGGATTATGAGGAAAAACATTAAGATCTACAACATTCATTCCATGGGACAAAACTAGGTCCAGAGTATGACTGTGGCAGTGAGTAGGTCCAGAGACATGTTGGACAAAACCCACTGAGTCGATGATGACTCCGAAAGCCTTTTGGAGTGGGTCTGTGGACTTTTCCATGTGAATATTAAAATCACCAAAGATTTGAATATTATCTGCTATGACTACAAGGTCCGATATGAATTCAGGGAACTCAGTGAGGAACGCTGTATATGGCCCAGGAGGCCTGTAAACAGTAGCTATAAAAAGGGATTGAGTAGGCTGCATAGATTTCATGACTAGAAGCTCAAAAGACGAAAACATCATTTTTGGGGGGGTAAATTGAAATTTGCTATCGTAAATGTTAGCAACACCTCCGCCTTTGCGGGATGCACGGGGGATATGGTCACTAGTGTAACCAGGAGGTGAGGCCTCATTTAACACAGTAAATTCATCAGGCTTAAGCCATGTTTCAGTCAGGCCAATCACATCAAGATTATGATCAGTGATTAGTTCATTGACTATAACTGCCTTTGAAGTGAGGGATCTAACATTAAGTAGCCCTATKTTGRGATGTGAKGTATCACGATCTCTTTCAATAATGGCAGGAATGGAGGAGGTCTTTATCCTAGTGAGATTGCTAAGGCGAACACCGCCATGTTTAGTTTTGCCCAACCTAGGTCGAGGCACAGACACAGTCTCAATGGGGATAGCTGAGCTGACTACACTGACTATGCTAGTGGCAGACTCCACTAAGCTGGCAGGCTGGCTAACGGCCTGCTGCCTGGCCTGCACCCTATTTCATTGTGGAGCTAGAGGAGTTAGAGCCCTGTCTATGTTGGTAGATAACATGAGAGCACCCCTCCAGCTAGGATGGAGTCCGTCACTCCTCAGCAGGCCAGGCTTGGTCCTGTTTGTGGGTGAGTCCCAGAAAGAGGGCCAATTATCTACAAATTCTATCTTTTGGGAGGGGCAGAAAACAGTTTTCAACCAGCGATTGAGTTGTGAGACTCTGCTGTAGAGCTCATCACTCCCCCTAACTGGGAGGGGGCCAGAGACAATTACTCGATGCCGACACATCTTTCTAGCTGATTTACACACTGAAGCTACATTTACATTTACATTTAAGTCATTTAGCAGACGCTCTTATCCAGAGCGACTTACAAATTGAGTAATGCTATGTTGCGCTTGGTGACCTCTGACTGTTTCATCCTAACATCGTTGGTGCCGACGTGGATAACAATATCTCTATACTCTCTACACTCGCCAGTTTTAGCTTTAGCCGGCACCATCTTCAGGTTAGCCTTAACGTCGGTAGCCCTGCCCCCTGGTAAACAGTGTATGATCGCTGGATGACTCGTTTTAAGTCTAATACTGCGGGTAATGGAGTTGCCAATGACTAGGGTTTTCAATTTGTCAGAGCTAATGGTGGGAAGCTTCGGCGTCTCAGACCCCGTAACGGGAGGAGTAGAGACAAGAGAAGGCTCGGCCTCAGACTCCGACTCGCTGCTTAATGGGGAAAACCGGTTGAAAGTTTCTGTCGGCTGAATAAGCGACACCGGTTGAGCATTCCAACAGCATTTCCCTCCAGAAGCCATGAGAAAGTTGTCTGGCTGCGGGGACTGTGCGAGGGGATTTATACTACTATCTGTACTTACTGGTGGCACAGACGCTGTTTCATCCTTTCCTACACTGAAATTACCCTTGCCTAACGATTGCGTCTGGCTTGTAGCACAGCTATCCTCGCCGTAAGGCGATCGTTCTCCTGTATATTATGAGTACAGCGACTGCAATTAGAAGGCACCATGTTAATGTTACTACTTAACTTCGGCTGTTGAAGGTGCTGACGAACCATGTCCAGATAAAGCGTCCGGAGTGAAAAAGTTAAATGAAAAAAAAAAGTTGAGGGAAAAACTAAAAATATAAACGGTAATTAAAAAGTAAAAATCGTAAAGTTGTCAGGTAGCAAAGTAAGGTTGGCGACAAAACACACAGCAACACGTCTACAAGTTGCAAGTTCAAGAGGAAGTGACCAAAATCCACTTCAAGACAAAATGTGTTTCCTACTTTAGAGCAGGGGTGTCAAACTCATTCACCCCGCTATCATCCAGAAGGCGAAGTCAGTACAGTTGCATCAAAGCGGGGACCGAGAGACTGAAAAACAGCTTCTATCTCAAGGCCATCAGACTGTTAAACAGCCATCACTAACATTGAGTGGCTGCTGCCAACATACTGACTCATCTCTAGCCACTTTAATAATGAAACATTTATGTAATAAATGTATCACTAGCCACTTTAAACAATGCCACTTCATATAATGTTTACATACCCTACATTACTCATCTCATATGTATATACTGTACTCTATACCATCTACTGCATCTTGCCTATGCCGTTCGGCCATCGCTCATTCATATATTTTTATGTACATATTCTTATTCATTCCTTTACACTTGTGTGTGTATAAGGTAGTTGTTGTGAAATTGTTAGGTTAGATTACTTGTTAGATATTACTGCATGGTCGGAACTAGAAGCACAAGCATTTCGCTACACTCACATTAATATCTGTTAACCATGTGTATGTGACAAATACATTTTTTTTTTTGATATTATTTAGGAGCTTCATAGCAAAGAGGGTGAATACATATGCACGCACCACTTTTCCATTTTTGTTTTATATTTTTTTTTAAAGAAGTTATTTTTTAAATTTCACTTCACCAATTTGGACTATTTTGTGTATGTCCATTACATGAAATGCAAATAAAAGTCTATTTAAATTACAGGTTGTAATGCAACAAAACAGGAAAAACGCCAAGGGGGATGAATACTTTTGCAAGGCACTGTACAGTCGTGGGCAAAAGTTTTGAGAATGACACAAATATTAATTTCCACAAAGTTTGCTGCCTCAGTGTCTTTAGATATTTTTGTCAGATGTAACTATGGAATACTGAAGTATAATTACAAGCATTTCACAAGTGTCAATGGCTTTTATTGACAATTACATGAAGTTGATGCAAAGAGTCAATATTTGTAGTGTTGACCCTACCTTTTCAAGACCTCTGCAATCCGCCCTGGCATGCTGTCAATTAACTTCTGGGCCACATCCTGACTGATGGCAGCCCATTCTTGCATAATCAATGCTTGGAGTTTGTCAGAATTTGTGGGTTTTTGTTTGTCTACCCGCCTCTTGAGGATTGGCCACAAGTTCTCAATGGGATTAAGGTCTGGGGAGTTTCCTGGCCATGGACCCAAAATATTGATGTTTTGTTCCCCGAGCCACTTAGTTATCAATTTTGCCTTATGGCAAGGTACTCCATCATGCTGGAAAAGGCATTGTTCGTCACCAAACTGTTCCTGGATGGTTGGGAGAAGTTGCTCTCGGAGGATGTGTTGGTACCATTCTTTATTCATGGCTGTGTTCTTAGGCAAAATTGTGAGTGAGCCCACTCCCTTGGCTGAGAAGCAACCCCACACATGAATGGTCTCAGGATGCTTTACTGTTGGCATGACACTGGACTGATGGTAGCGCTCACCTTGTCTTCTCCGGACAAGCTTTTGTCCGGATGCCCCAAACAATCGGAAAGGGGATTCATCAGAGAAAATGACTTTACCCCAGTCCTCAGCAGTCCAATCCATGTACCTTTTACAGAATATCAGTCTGTCCCTGATGTTTTTCCTGGAGAGAAGTGACTTCTTTGCTGCCCTTCTTGACACCAGGCCATCCTCCAAAAGTCTTCGCCTCACTGTGCGTGCAGATGCACTCACACCTGCTTGCTGCCATTCCTGAGCAAGCTCTGTACTGGTGGTGCCCCAATCCCGCAGCTGAATCAACTTTAGGAGACGGTACTGGCGCTTGCTGGACTTTCTTGGGCGCCCTGAAGCCTTGTTCACAACAATTGAACCGCTCTCCTTGAAGTTCTTGATGATCAGATAAATGGTTGATTTAGGTGCAATCTTATTAGCAGCAATATCCTTGCCTGTGAAGTCCCGTTTGTGCAAAGTAATGATAAACAGCATGTGTTTCCTTGCAGGTAAACATGGTTGACAGAGGAAGAACAATGCACCACCCTCCTTCCAAGCACCACCCTCCTTTTGAAGCTTCTAGTCTGTTATTCGAACTCAATCAGCATGACAGAGTGATAGAGCCTTGTCCTCGTCAACACTCACACCTGTGTTAACGAGAGAATCACTGACATGATACCAGCTGGTCCTTTTGTGGCAGGCCTGAAAGGCAGTGGAAATGTTGTTTGGGGATTCAGTTCATTTGCATGGCAAAGAGGGACTTTGCAATTAATTGCAATTCATCTGATCACTCTTCATAACATTCTGGAGTATATGCAAATTGCCATCATACAAACTGAGGCAGGAGACTGTGAAAATTAATATTTGTGTCATTCTCAAAACTTTTGGCCACGACTGTACACAGATATACATGTATTCATACATAGCCTATCACATCAATATGGAAAGCACATATCTCCAGTCAAATTTTTGGCCTGCTGTACCACCCTCATTGGGGAAAATATGATATGCATGAATCAACCCATTCTATAGCATGAATCTATTAAATAGCACCTTGTACGGTTGATTGGGTATAAGAGGGTCCCGTGGAGTCTTTCCTAATTCTTATCTCGGAATTCCTGAACCTATCATGAGATTGACACGGACACTACAGGGGTCACTGGCAGAAGATCTGAGCTCATTTAAAGGGCTAATAGAGGTCATATCCCACACCTGACCTGCAACACAGCCAGTCAGACCTGGTCAGAAATGTAGATTGACCTGCAATGGAGTGCAGGTCATACATAGAGATTGCTGCATCGAAGAAGCAATTTAAAGAGTATTTGCAGAGAGTTGTCTTTCAGAACTGTTCATGGCTAGCAGCAAATACTTTTACAATTCAAAGATGTCATCAAATATGCCAGTCTGTCACACTACATTGTACAATATCAGGCAAGGCAAGGGTCTTGGGCTGAGGCTGACTATAAGAGATATGGGGGACGGGAATCCATTTTTATTGCCTAAAATGTCAACCCTTCAGAGTATGCTCTCTCACTTTCAGCTCTCTAAGCACACATTACTGCATAAAGAGGACCAAACCACTTAACTAATACAGTGCAGTAAGTGCACTCTGCAGAGTGATCACATTTGTGCAGGTCAAGCTGATCAATATAAGCGGTTGATCACTATAACCGTGGAGTGCACTGTCTGGCAAATACAGGTAACAGAACAGTCATAGATTTAATTTCAATGATTCCTTTTCCCTTGTATCCTCCTTGCTATGATACTGGGACAGATGACGTCCATCAAGCTAGTATCATCTCCGCTGGACCATGTCCAAGACAACATCAGGAAACAGTGTGTCATTTGACTCTGGCCAGACAGACCCGCCAAATCTGTCAAGACCACTTCTGAATCACAACAACAAGGAGATAAAGAGCAAACACAACATTAGTTTTCATTCAAACAAAAAAGGAAATAAAAATCCCTGTCTGGAGTTGTAACAAATGTTACGACCTCGCATGGAGCCATTCACAAAAACATCGTAAGGTTTTGGAAGTGGCTCAATTTAAAGAAATAACAGGCCATTTGTCTAAAAGACTTTCTCCTGTCATGTACATAATGGAATTATTTTGAGTGTTAGCCAAGCGGTCATATTTCTTGGAGACAGAGGAGAGCAGTTGTGTGCTGAAGTCACTAGTAAAAACACTTTGGGGTTGTCGTGGAGACCCGAGACCGACATTTCAATGTCATATTTATACTCTCCCTTTTTTTCAGGCTGTCATGCAGAAATAACTTTCTCAATGTTACAGTACAACTTTATTGTGCATTGGTGAGATACATTTGTTGTAAATTCAGTATAAAGCTGATCTATCGATTCTACTTTCTCATGGTACATTTTGAACGCATCACTTCAATAAACCTATTTTCTCTAGTCTGACTGGATTTGCTACCAAAGCAATTTGGGTAAAGTATTCCCTAGTCTTGTTAGGGAAGCTTTGGTTAGTTCTGCCCTTACACTTGGGAGTTGGATATGCAAAATATGGTACTTTGAGGTCAAGACCTCCCTCTGACTCTCGACATGACTCAAACAGATGGTCGGCTGCCAATCAACTAATGACACACACACCTCTCTCTCTCTCTCCCTTACTCTGCATCTCTTGGTCAAAGTCAAGGTAATTCCCATTCCACCCTCTCAGTGTACTGAGTCCCTACCATGCCGGCCGTATTAAAGCAGGCCTGGTCCCTGCTTCTGTGGCGTCTCTCCCCCCCTCCCCCTCTATTTTAAGGGGGCCTGTGTAACTGGATCAGAATGAACACGTAGAGCTTATAATCAGATTAGGAGGCTTTGTGTGTGTGTGTGTGTGTGTGCGCATGAGAAAGAATGTGAGTGTGTGTGTGTTTAATCACATTTAGGAGTCTCTCTCCTCGTCTGTTCTTTGGGCTCTGCCTGCCGCCCTTCTACACTTCTCAGAGCCAGCTTGGAAGGAGGGAGGGAATGGTGATTCACCAGAGAGAGAGAGCCAAGACAGAGAGATTCTACGTTCTGGCACATTGGTTACATCAGGCTCTACAGTGCGACCATTTTAATCGCATTTGCGACTAAAAATAGATGTGTGCGAACTGCAAAAAATAAAATGTAGCAAAATTGTAAATTGTACGAATTGGATTCATAACATATGATACGAATTTGGCATGCAATTATTTTGGCTACCGTGGCCATGCCCCCATAGGATGACAATGCCTCCATCCACAGGGCACGAGTGGTCATTGAATAGTTTGATGACATTTACATTTACATTTAAGTCATTTAGCAGACGCTCTACGATGCAAACCATATGCCATGGCCGTCTCAGTCACCAGATCTCAACCCAATTGAACACTTATGAGTGATTTTGGAGCGGCGCCTGAGACAGCGTTTTCCACCACCATCAACAAAACACAAAATGATGGAATTTCTCGTGGAAGAATGGTGCCGCATCCCTCCAATACAGTCCCAGACACTTGTAGAATCTATGCCAAGGTGCATTGAAGCTGTTCAACGCCCTATGAAGACACTATGTTGGTGTTTCCTTTATTTTGGCAGTTACATGTAGAATGTTCATTCAAATTATGTTAACTGATGTGGCTCATGCAACATTTTGTAATGTCAGTTGAGTTGAATCAACAAATCACAGCACATGTTGATGGGTACAATTCCTGCTTTGCTCCTCACAATGGCTGCCAGTCCACCCATAATGCCATCAGTAACCACGTTTCCATCTACAGTTTTTATCAGAGTAAAGTCATATCTTCTTAAAAAAATAAATCACGACAGCTCTGATGGAAACAGGAAGTTTCGGTAAAATGTTATAAATGCCAACAGATAATTTATTTGTTCGACATGGTTTGGATCTTTTTGTGTCGGTAAAATAAATTATGCGGGAAATGGCAGTGGAAACGCCTTTCTGCACAAATATTTATATAATGACCATCATATCGAAGTAAATTTGGAGTCACGCGATGATATGGTGTGTGGTCATCCCACTATGACTTGGGAAACCAACAGTAGTTTATTAGGCTACAGATTAAATAAATTATGATACATTTCAAAGGGTGGTGAAAGTGCACGGTGATGGGCTTGATGCTGCTTTCTAATAAATATTGAGGGTCTTATTTTGGTGACATCATGATTGATGCTTGACGGCCGTTTGACAAATACAAAAGATCTCACTCGTTTGTCCATAATAATAATCTCACCATGTAGGCTAGTATACCTGCGCTCTAGCCACACTCTCTAGCACTGTTGGCTAGAGTACACGTTCCAATAGCAGAGTGGGTACACTCGCTACATAACACAAACATATTGTTGAGAAAACCATCAGTAGAGTTGAAAATGTGATGGAAACCATTTAACTTGTATTTTTTATTCGGTACATGGGAATTTAACCGCATAAAGTATTTTTATGTGCACTACGTCATCATACCTTTTAATCGCAACAAGTCAATTTTATTGAAACATCTCTGGTGGGAAAATGCACATATTGTTTTTATGCAGATTTGAGAAAATTCGCATGAAAATCTGTCGTCAATTGGATGGAAACATGGCTACTGACTATGCTGTGTGCCTAAGCGAAAAGTCACAGATAGATGAGAACATCTTGGATGAAGTGCTGAAAGATTCATTTTTTGAAAGCCCACCTCACAGCACAGGCATAGAAGCTGGTCTAATTTACCGGAAAGTCTACTAAAGTGTAACTTTGTCCTCGTGTTTCTTGGCTATTTACATCATTCTGTTCACAGGCTAAGTTATTTGTCAATGCTATGTGCTGCAAGTGCTAGCAAAAATACAATGGAAATTCAGTCTCACTTAGAGACATGCGAGTTTCACTGTTACCACGGCAACCTCCAGCCCTTAAAGGGGCAGCTGAACATCGTCGCAACTAAATTATTTAAATATTTGAGGGAACATTGTAGAACACGGCAAAATCATTGTATTATTGAACTTTTTGTAATTTCTTATCATTAAAACACTCTTCCTTCATTGGTGGCACATGTGCTCCTTATAAAAAAACAACAATCAAGAGTACATTCCAAACCACTCTGATATAGCCTAGGCCAGGGATCATCAACTAGATTAAGCCCGGGACAATTTTTTAATGGAGCGGATGGTCGGGGGACAGAACATAATTACAAATAATTTGTAGACTGCAAATTGAACGCAAGAAGCCCAAACGGATATAATGTTTGAGGAAAACGTAATAATTTAAAACCTTGCATACATTTGTATATGACCATGTGTCTTTCTATTATGCATGGCAATACTAGGGAACACATTTCTTAAATTAAAACCACAGAGCTGATTTCCTGGTGTTTTTACAGTCTTCTATGTCCAACAACAAAAATTCCACACACATTATTATATATATATATTTTTGGGGGCTCAGACAACTTGGGGTGACAGCTAAAATCACCCGCCAAAAAAAATCACCAGCTGGGGAACCCTGGCCTAGCCCTAAAGATAAACATAAGCCGTTTCTACAGATTATTTTAAACATTTTATTTCACCTTTATTTAACCAAGGTTATTATATCAGAAACATTTTATTTCGCAAGAGCATCTGGACCAAAACAACAGCAAGTAAAGGATAGGCTTGTATGGAGCCAGGAGAGAATAAGAAGAAGAAAAAGAAGAATAGAATAGTAAGCAGCAGCTCCATCCCCCATGGATTCCTATTCTACGTCAGTCAGGGCCACCGCCGTGGTCAAAGACAAAAGGACTACATTCTCTCTGCTCTGGCATCCAGCTGCCATCCCATCACTACATCATTAGACTCATTACTGCTGGTAGATGGAATCCCTTCCTCTCCAATTAATCATTACACTGGAAAAACACTCTATAGGTTGCTCACATAAAGCCGTAGTAATACAAACTGGGACATATCTGGGTTCAGTTTAGCCCCATATCATGTGAAGCATATTGAGCACCTGGTAGAAAAACAAGGCTACATCAATCCTATCAATTATGATTAATTCATGAATAGGAAGATCAAATAAAATTGTATTTGTCACATGCGTCGAATACAAATAAAATCTAATTTTATTTGTCACATACACATGGTTAGCAGATGTTAATGCGAGTGTAGCGAAATGCTTGTGCTTCTAGTTCCTTACAGTGAAATGCTTATTTTCTAGCCCTTAACCAACAATGCAGGTTAAAAAAATACCTACAAAAAATAAGAAATAAAAGTAACAAATAATTAAAGAGCAGCAGCAAAATAACAATAGTGAGGCTATATACAGGGGGTACCGGTGCAGAGTCAATGTGTGGGGGCATCGGTTAGTCGAGGTAATTGAGGTAAAATGTACATGTAGGTAGAGTTATTAAAGTGACTATGCATAGATAATAACAGAGATTAGCAGCAGCGTAAAAGGGGGGGGCAATACAAATAGTCTGGGTAGCCATTTGATTAGACATTCAGGAGTCTTATCGCTTGGGGGTAGAAGCTGTTTAGAAGCCTCCTGGACGTAGACTTGGCGCTCCGGTACCGCTTGCCGTGCGGTAGCAGAGAGAACAGTCTATGACTAGGGTGGCTGGACTCTTTGACATTTTTAGGGCCTTCCTCTGACACCGCCTGGTATATAAGTCCTGGATGGCAGGAAGCCGTACACACTACTCTCTGTAATGCCTTGTGGTCGGAGGCCGAGCAGTTGCCATACCAGGCAGTGATGCAACCAGTCAGGATGCTCTCGATGGTGCAGCTGTAGAACCTTTACATAATACATTTAAAAAATATATATATATATTTCACCTTTATTTAACCAGGTAGGCCAGTTGAGAACAAGTTCTCATTTACAACTGCGACCTGGCCAAGATAAAGCAAAGCAGTGCGACACAAACAACAGAGTTACACATGGGATAAACAAACGTACAGTCAATAACACAATAGAAAAATCTATATACAGTGTGTGCAAATGTAGTAACATTAGGGAGGTAAGGCAATAAATAGGCCATAGTGGTGAAATAATTACAATTTAGCAATTAAACACTGGAGTGATAGATGTGCAGAAAATGAATGTGCAAGTAGAGATACTGGGGTGCAAAGTAGCAAAAAAAAGTATAATATGGGGATGAGGTAGTTGGGTGGGCTATTTACAGATGGGCTGTGTACAGGTGCAATGATCGATAAGCTGCTCTGACAGCTGATGCTTAAAGTTAGTTAGGGAGATATAAGACCCCAGCTTCAGTGATTTTTACAATTCGTTCCAGTCATTAGCAGCACAGAACTGGAAGGAAAGGCGGCCAAAGGGGGACTTGGCTTTGGGGATGACCAGTGAAATATACCTGCTGGAGTGCATGCTACGGGTGGGTGCTGCTATGGTGACCAGTGAGCTGAGATAAGGTGGAGCTTTACCTGGCAAAGACTTATAGATGACCTGGAGCCAGTGTGTTTGGCGACGAATATGAAGCGAGGGCCAGCCAACGAGAGCATACAGGTCACAGTGGTGGGTAGTATATGGGGCTTTGGTGACAAAACGGATGGCACTGTGATAGACTACATCCAATTTGCTGAGTAGTGTTGGAGGCTATTTTGTAAATGACAACGCCGAAGTCAAGGATCGGTAGGATAGTCAGTTTTACGAGGGTATGTTTGGCAGCATGAGTGAAGGGATGCTTTGTTGCGAAATAGGGAGCCCATTCTAGATTTAATTTTGTATCGGAGATGCTTAATGTGAGTCTGGAAGGAGAGTTTACAGTCTAACCAGACACCTAGGTATTTGTAATTGTCCACATATTCTAAGTCAGAACCGTCCAGAGTAGTGATGCTAGACGGGCGGGCGGGTGCGGGCAGCAATCGGTTGAAGAGCATGCATTTAGTTTTACTTTCATTTAAGTTGGAGGCCACGGAAGGAGTGTTGTATGGCATTGAAGCTCGTCTGGAGGTTTGTTAACACAGTGTCCAAAGAAGGGCCAGAAGTATACAGAATGGTGTCGTCTGCGTAGAGGTGGATCAGAGAATCACCAGCAGCAAGAGCGACATCATTGATGTAATACAGAGAAAAGAGTCGGCCCGAGAATTGAACTCTGTGGCGCCCCCATAGAGACTGCCTGAGGTCCGGACAACAGGCCCTCCGATTTGACACACTGAACTCTATCTGAGAAGTAGTTGGTGAACCAGGCGAGGCAGTCATTGGAGAAACCAAGGCTGTTGAGTGTGCCGATATGAATGCGGTGATTGACAGAGTCGAAAGCCTACATAATCATTCTTGGTTGGATAAATAATACATAAATGGTTTGATAAATGAATCCTTGGAAGCTATCAGGACACAGGCCTATGCCAGTCTGCCTGTGAAGTCATTTTACTAGCAGAATCTGAAAATACCCATATCGAATGGCAGAATAAGTAGTCTAGTCTCACTCCAGATACAGGACTGAGTGCCACTGTCAGACAGCACCATCTGTGTTACACTCCATTAATTTGTCAGTAAATTAAGTTAGAAATTGTGCTACTAATGCACATGACGCCAAAAACACGTATCGTAAAAGTAATGATGTTTTTGCTTGTGTGTCTGTGTGTGTATCTAACAACATCATGCTTTATGACTGTTTTTGAGAACCAGAGGACTTTTGAACCACCTCAGGGACATCACAAAGGAGGCTTGGCAGATAAAATGCATCAGAGCCTCTGGTGTGCGTACAGATGGCAGATTGATAGGGGGAAAGTTGCTCTGATGATTCTCATCACTTAATTTGTCATGCTCCACTCAATGAAGACTGAGTGAACCTGGGAACCCGTGTGGGAGTTTCAAATGTTCCGTTTGAATAGTGCAGTTTTCATCTTTGGTTGACTTGATATCTTAACTATGCTGTTGAAATTTGTGGTATTTCTCCGTGAGGAAAAGCAGAGAACATGTATAACTTCAATTTATGAATTGAAAATGTTGCTTAGTTTTCAACAAAGGTTTATAATGTCATTAACCAAACTTGAATTTGAGTTTCTATACCTATTAAGCCCACCAAAATATAAGCTTAGACATAAAAAAATATACTGCTATAATTAAATTAACTGAGAATACATTACATATGATGAAATGACAATACTCCAAGCCGCAGCTCCATACTATTTGTAAGACATGGAGAACTGATACTATACACTTGTTGTTGGGGTGGGATTGGTGTGGGGTGTAGGGGGTCCGTGGGTGGCTTTTGACCATTTCTGTGGATTCCTCATGCCTTACTCATTGTTAGAAAACTGCTTGGTCCAAATCGGATGTTATGTACTGTATCTGTTGATTTGGGTGCTAAATTTTAGCTTAATTTCTCAGAGATCAAATTATATTTCATAAAAATAATGCTGCAGAAATACTAATCATATACTGAAATGACATGGAATGACCCTGAAGTGAAGATAGTTTAAAATCTCCCTCTCGATTGTTGTATTACAAAGGTACAGGTACACCAAGGTAGGTACACCAAGTCACTTGGCTCTGTCATATCCTCGCATGGTCACATGGTCTCTCCTATCATTGCTATGCAGACGACACACAATTAATCTTCTCCTTTCCCCCCTCTGATAACCAGGTGGCGAATCGCATCTCTGCATGTCTGGCAGACATATCAGTGTGGATGACGGATCACCACCTCAAGCTGAACCTCGGCAAGACGGAGCTGCTCTTCCTCCCGGGGAAGGACTGCCCGTTCCATGATCTCGCCATCACGGTTGACAACTCCATTGTGTCCTCCTCCCAGAGTGCTAAGAACCTTGGCGCGATCCTGGCAAACACCCTGTCGTTCTCAACTAACATCAAGGCGGTGACCCGTTCCTGTAGGTTCATGCTCTACAACATTCGCAGAGTACGACCCTGCCTCACACAGGAAGCGGCGCAGTCCTAATCCAGGCACTTGTCATCTCCCGTCTGGATTACTGCAACTCGCTGTTGGCTGGGCTCCCTGCCTGTGCCATTAAACCCTACAACTCATCCAGAACGCCGCAGCCCGTCTGGTGTTCAACCTTCCCAAGTTCTCTCACGTCACCCCGCTCCTCCGCTCTCTCCACTGGCTTCCAGTTGAAGCTCGCATCCGCTACAAGACCATTGTGCTTGCCTACGGAGCTGTGAGGGGAACGGCACCTCCGTACCTTCAGGCTCTGATCAGGCCCTACACCCAAACAAGGGCACTGCGTTCATCCACCTCTGGCCTGCTCGCCTCCCTACCTCTGAGGAAGTACAGTTCCCGCTCAGCCCAGTCAAAACTGTTCGCTGCTCTGGCACCCCATGGTGGAACAAACTCCCTCACGACGCCAGGTCAGCGGAGTCAATCACCACCTTCCGGAGACACCTGAAACCCCACCTCTTTAAGGAATACCTAGGATAGGATAAAGTAATCCTTCTAACCCCCCCCCCCTAAAAAGAGTTAGATGCACTACTGTAAAGTGGTTGTTCCACTGGATATCATAAGGTGAATGCACCAATTTGTAAGTCGCTAAATGACTTAAATGTAAATGTACAGGTGGTGGACTAAAACATTAATAAAGGACAACAATATGGATGAATAAAGGAAAACAATATGACAATGCCAAGAGTGTGCAAAGCTGTCATCAAGGCAAAGGGTGGCAACTTTGATGAATCTCAAATATATTTTGATTTGTTTGACACTTTTTTGGTTACTATATGATTCCATATGAGTTACTTCATAGTTTATGTCTTCACTATTCTACAATTTAGAAAATATAAAAAATAAATAAAAACCCTTGAATGAGTAGGTGTGTCCAAACTTTTGAATGGTACTGTATGTGAGATTGCTGTTCATTGACTACAGCTCAGCGTTCAACACCATATTGCCCACAAAGCTCATCAATAAGCTAAAGACCCTTGGACTAAACACCTCCCTCTGCAACTGGATCCTGGACTTCCTGATAGGCTGCCCCCGGGTGTAAAGAGTAGGCAACAACACATCTGCCACGCTGATCCTATACACGAGGGCCCTTTAGGGGTGCGTGCTTATTCCCCTTTCTGTACTCCCTGTTCATCCACGACTGCGTGCCCAAGCACGACTCCAACACCATCATTAAGTTTGCTGACGACACATAGGTGGTAGGCCTGATCACAGACAACGATGAGACAGCCTATAGGGAGGAGGTCAGAGACATGGCAGTGTGGTGCCAGGACAACAACCTCTCCTTCAACGTGAGCAAGAGAAAGGACATGATCTAGGTCCAAAAGGCTCCTTATAACAGCGTCTACCCCAAGCCAGAAGACTGCTGAACAATTCATCAAATGGCAACCCGGATTATTTGCATTGACCCCCCCTCCTTTGTTTTTACACTGCTGCTACTTGCTGTTTATTATCTATGTATAGTCACTTACCCCTACCTACATGTACAAATTACCTCAACTAACCTGTACCCCCGCACATTGACTCGATACGGGTACCCCCTGTATATAGCCTTATTATTTTATTGTGTTACTTTTTTATATTTAGTAAATATTTTCTTAAACTGCATTGTTGGTTAAGGGTTTGTAAGTAATCATTTCACGCTAAACTCTACACCTGTTGTATTCGGGCGCATGTGACACACAATTTGATTTGATCTTGTGGAAACCCTTCCCAGAAGAGTGGTTGCTGTTATAGCAGCAAAGGGGGGACTAATTCCATATTAATGCCCATGACTTTTGAGATGTTCGACGAGGTGTCCACATACTTTTGTTGTGTATCTTCATTGTGTGCTGTGCTAAAATCTTAAATCAGAGGTGCAGTTAATTAAGGCTCTGAAATTATGTTAAACACTGCCATCGTTCGGCGAGGGTTTGAAAAAGCCACATGTTCTTCTATAATAAAAGTGACCAACCATACTGGTTAAATCTCCCTTGTCTCCTCAAAGACCGTGCACTTGCAATGACATGCGATTATGAACTGTTGCCAACGTACCCCCCATTCCCTCATGAAGACATTAACCTCCTCGGGCGCCGCCGTTTTGTTCCTTCTGAATTCATCTTTCACATACTGGTCTCCCAGCGCTCTCAAATCCATGGGCAGGAACTAGTGCAACAGCAAAATCCTCTTGTACAATGAGCAAACTCTCGATACATGGGAAGGATTCGCCATAAAGTCGTTGGTAAGAGAAACACGTAAAACAAATACATCTAGAATCCTAGCTAGGTAACTATGTATATGACGGTTACTTACTTAACTTTTCTTTAAAGACAACTTGGTAGCCGATTGTATGACAGGTGAATGCTAATTAAACTATAATTGGTAGTGTGATTCCTAGCTCGAGCTCACATCTTCAAGCCAAGCGACGCGTTCGCTACTATGTAAGGCAAGTCCTTTCGTGATAAATACTCATTCACATAAAAAGCAAGTCTCTCTGTAGATTTGCCGCTTTGGCAAATTTACAGTCATATTACAACTAGGACAGTTATACAACGGAACAGAACAGCGTTCCCTTGTTTATTCCCGAAAGTTGAATTTTCTTTGACTCTCGACTTGGATGATCAAACCTCAAGATGCATATGTTTTATTTTAGCGTCCTCTAGCGGTGAATGTGTCTTTGGATAACGCTCTGCAAGCCCAGGTAGTGGCGGGGAGAGGGACGGAAGCTATACTGTTAAATTAGGTTGGAGTCATTAAAACTCGTTTTTCAACCACTCCACACATTTCTTGTTAACAAACTATAGTTTTGGCAAGTCGGTTAGGACATCTACTTTGTGCATGACACAAGTAATTTTTCCAACAATTGTTTACAGACAGATTATTTCACTTATAATTCACTGTATCACAATCTCCAGTGGGTCAATAAATGGACAGATGACCCCAAGCATACTTCCCAAAGTGTCACGCCCTGGCCTTAGTATTATTTTTATTTATTATTTTAGTTAGTCAGGGTGTGACATGGGGTATGTGTGTATTTTGGGTATATATGATGTAACGGGTGTTGGTTGTAGTTTATGGTTTTGTGTTGAGTGTATGTATCTACGCTGGTCTATGGGTGTGTAGTTTACTAGGAAAGTCTATGGTGGCCGGAATGGGTTCTCAATTAGAGACAGCTGATTTCTGTTGTCTCTAATTGGAGCCATATTTAAGGCTGCCATAGGCTTTAGCGGTTTGTGGGTCATTGTACATGTCGACGTAAAGTAGTTTGTGTGTGCACTTGCGTTTTAGGTTTCACGATCGTTGTTGTTTGTTAGTGTGTTAAGTGTTACGTGTTCATCTTCGTCGTTATAATTAAAGATGTATTCAAGTCGTGTTGCGCCTTGGTCCTCTCTTTCACGTCAACACGATCGTGACAGAATGACCCACCAATCTACGACCAAGCAACATGACCAGCGGCAACAGGAGCAGCGCAAGGAGAAATGGACTTGGGAGGAAATCCTGGACGGTAAAGGACCCTGGGCTCAGCCAGGGGAATATCGCCATCCCAAGGCGAGCTGGGAGGCAGCGAAGGCAGAGAGGCGCTGGTATGAGGAGCAGCGCCGACGCGGGTTGGGAGCCCGAGAGTCAGACCCAAAAATTTCTTGGGGGGGGAACACGAGGAGTTGTGCCAAAGCCGGGTAGGATACCTGAGCCAACTCCCCGTGCTACCGTGGAGTGAGAGAGCGTCGTACTGGTCAGACACCGTGTTATGCGGTAAAGCGCACGGTGTCCCCAGTACGCGTGCTTAGCCAGTGCGGGCTATTCCACCTTGCCGCACTGGGAGGGGCTAGGTTGTGGGCATCGAGCCAGATGTCATGAAAGCCGGCCCAAGTATTTGGTCTCCAGTACGTCTCCTCGGGCCGGCATACATGGCACCAGCCTTACGAATGGTGTCCCCGGTTCGCCACGCATAGCCCAGTGCGGGCTAATTCCACCTCGCCGCACTGGCAAGGGCTACGGCACCATTTCAACCTGGTAAGGTGGGCAGGCTCCGGTGCTCAAGAGCACGTGTCCTCCTTCACGGTCCGGTATTACCCGGTGCCACCTCCAAGTACCAGTCCACCGGTGGCAGCCCCCCGCACCAGGCTGTCTCTCCGGGTTCTCTCTCCAGCTGCTCCCACCTGTTCCAGCGCTGTCAGAGCTTTCCTCCTCTCCAGCGCACCCAGTGCCTATACCAGCACCAGGCCTACTGTGCGCCTCAGCAGGGCAGAGTTCGGTCGTTCTGCCAACGCTTTCTGCCACTTGCCTGTTCTGCCCAGCGCCGTCTGAGCCATCTGTCTGCCCAGCGCCGTCGAGCCATCTGTCTGCCCCAGCGGCGCCTGAACTGCCCGTCTGCCCAGCGGCGCCTGAAACTGCCCGTCTGCCCAACGGCGCCTGAACTGGCCGTCTGCCTATGAGCTGCAAAGCTGCCCGTCCTGCAGAGCCTACAGAGCCTCCGCCAGACCGATCAGCCAGAGCCTTCCGCCAGACCGGATCAGCCAGAGCCTTCCGCCAGACCGATCAGCCAGAGCTTTCCGCCAGACCGGGTCAGCCAGAGCCTTCCCCACACCGGATCAGCCAGAGCCTTCCGCCAGACCGGATCAGCCAGAAAGCCTTCCGCCAGACCGCGAATGCCAGAGCCTTCCGCCAGACCGGATCAGCCAGAGCCTTCCGCCCAGACCGGATCACCAGAGCCTTCCGCCAGACCGGATCAGCCGAGCCTTCCGCCAGACCGGAATCAGCCAGAGCCTTCCGCCAAGACCGGCATCAGCCAGAGCCGTCCAGCCAGGACCAGGCCACAGCAAGCCGTGCCAGCCAGGACCTTGCCAGAGTCCTTCAGCCAGGAGCCTGCCAGAGGCCGTCCAGCCAGGACCTGCCAGGTCCCTCGCCAAGCCTGCCAGAGTCCTCAGCCAGGGACCTGCCAGAGTCCCTCAGCCAGGACCTGCACAGAGTCCCTCAGCCAGGACCTGCAGAGTCCCACCAGCCAGAACCTGCCAAGAGGCCCTCAGCCAGACCTGGCCAGAGTCCCTCAGCCAGACCTCCAGAGCCCCTTATCCCCGGCTGCATGCGTCCTTATCCCGGTGCTGCCCCTTATCCGGTGCTGCCCCTTATCCGGTGCTGCCCCTTATCCCGGTGCTGCCCTTATCCCGCGTGCTGCCCCTATCCCGGTGGCTCCCCCTTATGACTATGGTGGGGTGGCGGACCACGGACCAGTGCCGGAGCCGCCGCCCGTGGAAGGAAGCCCACCAGACCCTCCCTAGACTATGTGCTGGTGCGCCCGGAAGTTCGCACCTTAAGGGGGGGTTAGTGTCACGCCCTGGCCTAGTATTATTTGTTTTATTATTATTTTAGTTAGGTCAGGGTGTGACATGGGGTATGTGTGTATTTTGGTATTATATGGTAGAGGGGGTGTTGTTGTAGTTTATGGTTTTGTGTTGAGTGTATGTATCTAGCTGTGTCTATGGTGTGTTAGTTTACTAGGGAAGTCTATGGTGCCGGAATGGGTTTCTCAATTAGAGACAGCTGATTTCTGTTGTCTCTAATGTGAGCCATATTAAGGCTGCCATAGGCTTAGCTGTTTGTGGGTCATTGTACATGTCGACGTAAGTAGTTTGTGTGTGCACTTGCGTTTTAGGTTTCACGATCGTTTGTTGTTTGGTTAGTGTGTTAAGTGTTACGTGTTCATCTTCGTCGTTATAATTAAAGAAGATGTATTCAAGTCGTGTTGCGCCTTGGTCCTCTCTTTCATGTCAACACGATCGTGACACAAAGTTGTGGCAAAATGGCTTAAGGACAACAAAGTCAAGGTATTGGAGTGGCCATCACAAAGCCCTGACCTCAATCCTATAGAAGATTTGTGGGCAGAACAGAAAAAGCGTGTGCGAGCAAGGAGGCCTATACAAACCTGACTCAGTTACACCAGCTCTGTCAGGAGGTATGGGTCAAAATTCACCCAACTTATTGTGGGAAGCTTGTGGAAGGCTACCCGAAACGTTTGACCCAAGTTAAACAATTTATAGGTAATGCTACCAAATACTAATTGAGTGTATGTAAACTTCTGACCCACTGGGAATGCGATGAAAGAAATAAAGCTGAAATAAATAATTCTCTCTACTATTATTCTGACATTTCACATTCTTAAAATAAAGTGGTGATCCTAACTGACCTAAGACAGGGAATATTTACTTGGATTAAATGTCAGGAATTGTGAAAAACTGAGTTTAAATGTATTTGGCTAAGGTGTATGTAAACTTCCGACTTCAACTGTAATTATAGTCTCATCATCAGATGTATCAGGCAAGGAAACATCCAGTCAAACCTGCTTAGTATCATCCCCTGTAAGACAAAAATATTCCAACTTTAAAACGCAACAATGCCTTTGGTTACAATGTATTTTTTTAAATTCACTCCCCCCTTGTAAACTGATCTTAAATGATAGCACAATCAATGTCAGTTATATACTGTATATGTGCATGTTTGCATATTATTTTGACAGGTTGGAAGTAACACGTGTTTGTTCACATGCCCTAATTCACTTTTCCTACATTTTTTTCACAGGGTTTGGTCTGAAAGAGGGGAATGAAGATCACACTTTCACCTGTACTCTTTGTGTCTGTGCTGTGTATAGAATTTATGTATATCCAATACATTGTTTACTCAGACCCTAGCACTGTAGAACCAGCTGTTTTCTCACTGGGTAACCCCAGTGGAGTTCATTATGACAGCGGGGTTCCAAGACATACACCCAGGTAATTGACTTCTGAATATCAATTCACTGCATTTTGTTTGTTTGACAAGCGCAATGCTCTTGTCTGTTTTTAACGTGAAGCTCTTTTCTAGTCAACTGACTAATTGCATAATTAAGATTGGTTTTGTAAAGCTGTAAGGAATAATTATAGGATGCAGTTACTATATTTTAATTGGTGAACTTGCTATATGGCTGATGTGGTTCATGATTTGGGCATGTTACATACAGGGTTGGGTAGGTTACTTTCTAAATGTAATCCGTTACAGTTAGTAGTTACCTGTCCAAAATTGTAATCAAGTAACGTAACTTTTGTTTTACGCAAACGTAATCTGATTACATTTAGTTACTTTTAGATTGCTTTACCCTTAAGAGGCATTAGAAGAATAAAAAACGCATGTTACCAATTTGAACAACATCTATTGCAGGATAAATCATTGTAAAAGTTTACATAGCTGGATGTTAAATATTACTTTATGGGTTGGTTATGTAAGCTTCTTCTAACCCATTGCTTTCTACTACATATAATAATACGATTAAATTATATCTTTACATTTAAAACCGAGTCTATCAGAATTCCAGTCATTCCAATAAATGTTATACCCCTTGATCTTCACGAGTAGGACTTGGAAATATGGAAGTATAAATTAGTCAAATGATTTTACCTGAGCATGTCACGCCTGCTCCCGCTCTTCCCTCGAGCGCCATTACGCATTCCTGCCACCATCATTTACGCACACCTGCCTTCCCACGCGCTTCAGCGATATTGGACTCACTCAATCAACTGTTTATTACCTCCCCTATATTTGTCAGTTCCCCAGCTCTGTTCCCCGCTGCTGCATTGTTTGTCATATGTCCGTGTTTCCTGTGTGCTCACGCTGTTCCTGTCTTGTCCTCTGTCTGTTCTCGTATAAATGTCTGACTCCCTGTACCTGCTTCTCCTGTCCACCGTCGGTCCTCACAGAATGCAGCAGCCATCACACGAAGCATCGGGGAGTACTGGCGTTCCGGTTGGTGGTGACGTCAGTCCTGGGTCGCTGCCAATGGAACCGGGGGTGCCTAGCCAGCTTGTCGGGTTTCCTTGCCCCGGTTGGCTCGGAAGGCGCCATCCCACGTCATGCTCCGCCGGATCATCGGGCTTCTAAGCCGCAGCCGGATCAACATTTGTTCTTTCCTCAGCCGGCTTGCCCAGCGCCCATGTCTCGGCCTGCTCGCCCAGGTGGGATGCCGGGTGGTGCCTCTAGAGGGGGGGTGGGGGCATTGTCACGCCTGCACCCGCACTTCCCTCCTGGCGCTCGAGGGCGCCAGGCTGCCCTGCATTAAGCACTCCTGCCACCATCATTTACGCACACCTGCCTTCCCTCATCACGCGCTTCAGCGATATTGGAGTCACCTGGACTCACTCAATCACCTGTTTATTACCTCCCCTATATTTGTCAGTTCCCCAGCTCTGTTCCCCGCTGCTGCATTGTTTGTCAATTTCTGAGGCTGGTAACTCTAATGAAATTATCCTCTGTAGCAGAGGTAACTCTGGGTCTTCCTTTCCCATGGCTGTCCACATGAGAGCCAGTTTCATCACAGCACTTGATGGTTTTTGCGACTGCACTTGAGGAATTGGATTGACTGATCTTCATGTCTTAAAGTAATGATGGTCTGTCATTTCTCTTTGCTTATTTGATAAGTTCTTGCCATAATATGGACTTGGTATTTTACCAAATAGGGCTATCTTCTGTATCACCCCTACCTTTTCACAACACAATTGATGGGTTCAAACTCATTAAGAAGGAAAGAAATTCCACAAATTAACTTTTAACAAGGCACACCTGTTTATTGAAATGCATTCCAGGTGACTACCTCATGAAGCTAGTTGAGAGAATGCCAAGAGTGTGCAAAGCTGTCATCAAGGCAAAGGCTGGCTACTTTGAAGAATCTCAAATAGTACATATATTTTGATTTGTTTAACACTTTTTTGGTTACTACATGATTCCATATGTGTTATTTCTACTATGTAGAAAATAGTAAAAATTAAGAAAAACCCTAGAATGAGTAGGTGTGTCCAAACTTTTGACTGGTACTATATATATATATATATATATATGTGTGTGTATATATATAAGTCCAAAAATGTATGTAGCAGATACAGATTGCCCTTTAAGTCTATCAAATTTAGATTGAGCAATAAAAGCTTCACTTTTATACCGGTAGGCTGGGATCTACACTATGCAGCTGTTGCAAGAGCACATTTTTCATTGGCTGCCCACTGGCTTCAAAAACAATGATTGATAGGCAGTTTAAACTTCTTGAATTCAACCATTATTGGATTCAAATACACATTTAGATTTGTGAACAGCCATCCACACAACCATAATCCATAAGGGGCAAATAGCTAAATGAGAGAGCAGCAGTGTGATTCACATCAATGCACTATTTAGATATCAATAATAAATCATGTCCGTATCGCCGTAGACTACACCACTGCTGTCATCCTTACCTTCAAGCGTTTATTCAAGTTGGATAATCTTTGGATGCCGACAGCAGTCGCACCATTGGAAGACATAGCTTGGACTGTGGCCTGCAAAAGCCTTTTCCTGCACTTTACCCACGATCCATCAAACACATTTGGTGTCATCATAGTTGTCTCTGATTTATGGTCATACTTGCTCAAGTGGAACAAATTTAAACTCAGTGCTGATTTAAATGTCATTGAGAAAACAAAGAAGTGTGAAATATTCTTTTTCGCAAACATCCTTTCTGAATTCAAAAGTATCTGTAATCTGAATACAATATTTTTGCTGGCAATGTAACAGATTACAGTTAGCGTTTTTTGTAATCCCTTACTTTTAATGGATTACATGTAATCTGTTACTCCCCAACCCTGGTTACATACCAATCTTCAACATAATAGACATTAATGAATATAGAGCAAATTAAGAAAAACCAACTGGGGTGGTTTAAACTATAGAGTAATTTAATAGAAATGTGTTTTTTAATGAAATCCTTTGTAGTGTGGGAACCACGCTTGGGGTGCCAAGGTCTAGTTAGAGCCCCACAGTGGCGGTGTCATGATACCCGTAAAACCTAGAGGTCATACAGGGAAATGGTTCCAATTGTTTTTCCACCATTTATTTTTCCCATATAGGATTTTAGAAACATTTAAAATAAGGGCTGTGTTTCGTGTAGGCTTACCCTGACGTGACGTTTTGATAACCATGTAGCTCTCTCTCGGACAAGGTGACTTTTGTCAATATATTCGGATCTATTTACTCTCAGATTCGAAAATGCTAATTTGCATCAAAGTAGACATCATGCAAAACTACAAATCCCTGCAAGCTCCTGCACGTCACCTCTAGCTGACACCTTCGCTAACAGGTATTGTGTCAGTTTGAAACTTGCACAAGACAGTTCACAGAATTGTCTATTTAAAGTATTGTAGCCTATTTATTCATTACTACATTTAGCTAACATTAGATAGTTAATCTAGAGATTCTTACTTTTGCCTCGGTTCAGCAGTCTCATCCAGATCATTATGGCATATGTAGTTCTTTATGAGGGCCACATTAGCAGCTACTTAGCGTTTCATTTTTGGGAGGTAAATACAGGCGAATATATTGATAAAAGTCACCTTGTACTAGAGAGATTTACACGGTTATCAAAACGTCACGCCAGGGTAAGCCTGTTTGACCTCTAAGTTTCATGAGTATTATAACTCATACTGTGGTACTCTATAGAAATACAGATGACAGCCCAGCACAAAGTAGGGTACATAAAAGTTAATATACAGTGTATTTGTTTATCTTGAATGATATCTAATGAAAAATGATTCAACCTGGATTCAAAACCAGGAAAACAGTATAAGAACACCATAAATGCTATAGCTCATTTGATTAACACGGGTTAGTAAAACAAGGATTTAGGCGTATACTGTAGTAGAAAAAATACATGATTAAAGGTTTTTACAGAAACGTGATTCATGGTACTCATGGTCTATCAGTTAAAGTCAACTGTAATGAGTGCTGACAGTATGGTTCATAGTAATATGATATTGATGGCTTTCAGCAAGCATGCTGGAAGTGGCAGGTAGCCTAGTGCTTAGAGCATTGGGCCAGTAACCGAAAGGTTTCTAGTTCAAATCCCCAACCTGACAAGGTAAAAATCTGTTGTTCTGCCCCTGAACAAGGCAGTTAACCCACTGTTCCTAGGTCGTCATTGTAAATATGAATTTGTTCTTAACTGACTTGGCTAGTTAAATAAAGGTTAAAAAAATGCTAATAAAGCAATGTCTTAGTAATTTGAAGCAAAGGTTTCAATACAAGGGCACATGACAAATATGATTGTTGACAGCATTTGCTTCCTATTGTTTGATTTTATTACACTCCTAAGTGAACAGCTATCAACTGATATTAAATCATAGGTCACCATTTCTCTCCCTCCCCAGCATATCTGGTGTTTGGGTTAAAGATAAGCTGTGCCCTTGAAGTTGTGAACTCAAACAGTCTGTAAGAGACACAGTGGACAAATTGGAACAGAGTTAGGCTATATTAATAATTGAATAGGATACATTTTTGTCAATATAAGTTGATTTCTAATTATTATTTCTAAATTCGATAGAGTTTAAATAACGGCAGTGACTTAAGACAGTAATTTTCATGGAAAACTGTCCAAAATTAAATTAAGTAGATCCATAGGAATGTTTTTAGTACAAGTGAACCAGAAAAAAGCTGATAAACTGGCACCAACTTTTGCAGGCCCTAGCAGATTTACTAA
Organism: Salvelinus sp. IW2-2015; assembly: GCF_002910315.2. Taxonomy (NCBI): domain Eukaryota; kingdom Metazoa; phylum Chordata; class Actinopteri; order Salmoniformes; family Salmonidae; genus Salvelinus; species Salvelinus sp. IW2-2015. The sequence continues at coordinate 17,981,239 of NC_036870.1, forward strand.
ACAACAAGTTTCATATTTTGACTATTTGATCTCCCAGTGACAGAAAGTACAGAATGCAGCCATTTGTCAATGCAACAGGTCTGTACAATAAGATTACACGTGAAAGGAGCTCTGGGATTGTTTTACTTTAGCAGGTGCTTATTCCGGTATGATTACAGTTGAAGTCGGAAGTTTACATACATTTAGCCAAATACATTTAAAGTCAGTTTTTCACAATTCCTGACATTTAATCCCTGTTTTAGGTCAGTTAGGATCACCACTTTATTTTAAGAATGTGAAATGTCAGAATAATTGTAGAGAGAATGATTTATTTCAGCTTTTATTTCTTTCATCACATTCCCAGTGGGTCAGAAGTTTACATACAGTCAATTAGTATTTGGTAGCATTGCCTTTAAATTGTTTAACTTGGGTCAAACGTTTCGGGTAGCCTTCCACAGGCTTCCCACAATAAGATGGGTGAATTTTGACCCATACCTCCTGACAGAGCTGGTGTAACTGAGTCAGGTTTGTAGGCCTCCTTGTTCGCACACGCATTTTCAGTTCTGCCCACAAATCTTCTATAGGATTGAGGTCAGGGCTTTGTGATGGCCACTCCAATACCCTGACTTTGTTGTCCTTAAGCCATTTTGCCACAACTTTGGAAGTATGACCAAGCTTTAACTTCCTGACTGATGTCTTGAGATGTTGCTTTAATCCACATAATTTTCCTCCCTCATGATGCCATCTATTTTGTGAAGTGCACCAGTCCCTCCTGCAGCACAGCACCCCCACAACATGATGCTGCCACCCCCGTGCTTCACGGTTGGGATGGTGTTCTTCGGCTTGCAAGCCTCCCCCCTTTTCCTCCAAACATAACGATGGTCAGTTGTATTTTTGTTTCATCAGACCAGAGGACATTTCTCCAAAAAGTACGATCTTTGTCCCCATGTACAGTTGCAAACCGTAGTCTGGMTTTTTTATGGCGGTTTTGGAGCAGTGGCTTCTTCCTTGCTGAGCGGCCTTTCAGGTTATGTCGATATAGGACTTGTTTTACTGTGGATATAGATACTTTTGTACCTGTTTCCTCCAGCATCTTCACAAGGTCCTTTGCTGTTGTTCTGGGATTGATTTGCACTTCTCGCACCAAAGCACGTTCATCTCTAGAAAACAGAACACATCTCCTTCCTGAGCGGTATGACGGCTGCGTGGTCCCATGGTGTTTGTACTTGCGTACTATTGTTTTTTCAGATGACAAACGTAACTGCAGGCGTTTGGAAATTGCTCCCAAGGATGAACCAGACTTGTGGAGGTCTACAATGGTTTTTCTGTGGTCTTGGGTGATTTCTTTTGATTTTCCCATGATGTCAAGCAAAGAGGCACTGAGTTTGAAGGTAAGCCTTGAAATACATCCACAGCTACACCTCCAATGGACTCAAATTACGTCAATTAGCCTATCAGAAGCTTCTAAAGCCATGACATAATTTTCTGGAATTTTCCAAGCTGTTTAAAGGCACAGTCAATTTAGTGTATGTAAACTTCTGACCCACTGGAATTGTGATACAGTGAAATAATCTGTCTGTAAACAATTGTTGGAAAAATTACTTGTGTCATGCACAAAGTAGATGTCCTAACTGACTTGCCAAAACTATAGTTTGTTAACAAGACATTTGTGGAGTGTTTGAAAAACGAGATTTAATGACTCCAACGTAAGTTTATGTAAACTTCAGATTTCAACTGTATATGTAGGGTGAATTCAGAAAAAAGTGGGACACACGTTCTGAGGTTTAAAAAAATAAATATATTTAACCTTTATTTAACTAGGCAAGTCAGTTAAGAACAAATTGTTATTTACAATGGCAGCCTACCTAAGGGGGGAGGGGGTGTAACTCAATATTAGGAAGGTGTTCTGATTGTTTTGTACACTCAGTGTATGTTCTGCCAGTGTCTGTTTGCGCAAGGACCACCAATAACCACCAAGGACAGCGAGTGTTGCTGTTTTATCGAGTGAAGAACAGACTTCTTGGCGTTTATAGAACATTGGTGCTGTTTGATTAGAATGTATGAGAAGAAATGTGTAGCTGAAATAGGCTACTGCCGAGAACTGTTTCCAATTCCGATGATGATGATGATGATGATGATTATATCTACATGATGTGGATGTGGATTATTACCACAACACAACTTGGTCTTCAGGGTCACTGGCTCTGTGTCAGACAGATTTACTATGGGTTCTATGGTATGTAATTACACATGTTCTGTAATCAGTCAATTTCACACAGTTCACTGGTTTATTTTGATTTGATTTGTTTTTATGTATGTATTTATTTAATAATTTTGTTACTTTACTATCTACCTCCTATTGCATTTTATGAAATGTAATCTGACATAATGACCAAAGTTGCATCCCTGAAGATGATTGACAAGTAACACATGTATTTCTTTGTTATTATTGTATGTTGATTGTTAATGCTGTAAAGGATTTCCCCCTCAATTATATCCCAATTCTTTTTTTTTTGCCTGCCTAGTACATTTATCCAGTAGAGTCCCATTAAGTCTTTTTACCTTCCTTATATCATTCTTCATTTTCAGGAAGGGTTTTTGGGTTCTTGGAAGCTGCGTTCATTCTGCCACTGTTTGAAATGCCCTGATGGAATGGAGGATAATAGTTTCTTCTCCAAAGAGAATGTTAAGAAAGATTTTTCTTAATTGGTTTTTTCTTAGCCTCTGGGTAACCTCTCTAAGGTCAGAGGTCACCATAAAGCAGAACATGGTAACCTGGTATTCGATCCCTTAGCTGTAATCCAGCAAGGGTGACTCCCAAGCAAGATGTTCAAATGTATAGCCTACTTTGACCCGATGCAATATTAAACTACGCTACATTGTTTTGACCAGCGTCCCGGAACACTTGGAGAACAAACAGATAATCAAGAGAATTTATGCCTGCCTGCCCTTGAGGACGTTGGCAGATTGCTATGAACCTTTCAGAAGAACGTGTCTGTCTCCTCATATGCATGTGTCTGTCTATTGTTTGTCTATTTAATCATTAAATATAGAAGTTGTTCGCCTTCTGCTTGGGTTTAACTTTTTTCACACCTTGAGCAAATCCATTATTCCCGACAGCTCCATTTTTCAACACTGTTGCATTATCCACTATCAGAGGAGAATAAAACCAATATTTCAATACATTTTTGTGTGAACAGGTAAGCTAATATAATTATTAAAATATTCAAACGTGTGTTTGTAACTTTAAAAGCAACAATGATTTTGGTTGAGATCCATTATTACAACGCATTCTTTTTCAAAGACTTTTCCCCCTTGTAAGCTGATCTTGAAAGTGATAGCACAATTAATGTTAGTTGTATACAGTATATTTGCATGTTTGCATATTATTTTAACAAGTTTGAAGTAACACGTCTTTGTTCATCTGCCCAAACTCACTTCTCCTTCATATTTGTATCACTCACAGGGTTTGGTCTGAAGGAGGGGAATGAGGATCAATCTTTCAACTGTATTCTTTGTGTCTGGGCTGTGTATAGGATTTCTGTCTACCCTATACATTGTTTACTCAGACCCGGGAACTGTAGACCCAGCTGTTTTCTCACTGGGTAACTCCAGTAGAGTTCAATATGACAGGGGGGTTCCAAGACACATACACTCAGGTAATTGACTTATTACTTATTATTGATAATAAATGACAAATTGCTGTAATTCATTTTTTATTGCAATGTAATATCATTCAGTTATAAAAAATGAATTTAATTGAAACAACTAGGTTATTGGGTCTCTTTCCTCTTAATAAGGAGGTGTACACTGAGTGTACAAAACATTATGAACACCTGCTCTTTCAATGACAAACTGACTTTGTGAATTCAGGTGAAAGCTATGATCCCTTATACGGTTACATAAAAACGGCAATATCTTATGCTTCACGGAGTCGTGGCTGAACGACTATATTATCAACATACAGCTGGCTGGTTATACCTTGTATCGGCAGGATAGAACAGCGGCATCTGGTAAGACATGGAGCGGGGGGCCTATGCATATATGTAAACAGCTGGTGCACGATATCTAAGGAAGTCTCAAGGTTTTGCTCACCTGAGATAGTGTGGTCTACAGCTTATCATGAGATACTCTATCTACCTAGAGAGTTTTCATCTGTATTTTTAGTAGCTGTCTACATACCACCACAGACCGGTGCTGGCACTAAGACCACACTCAATGAGCTGTATTCCACCATAAGCAAACAGGAAAATGCTCATCCAGAGGTGGCGCTCTTAGTGGCCGGGGACTTTAATGCAGGGAAACTTAAATCTGTTTTACCAAATTTCTATCAGCATGTTGAATGTGCAAACAGAGTGAAAAACTGTAGACCACCTTTACTCCACACACAGAGATGCATACAAAGCTCTCCCTCACCCTCCATTTGGCAAATCTGACCGTAATTCTATCCTCCTGATTCCTGCTTACAAGCTAAAATTAAAGCAGGAAGCACCAATGACTCAGTCAATAAAAAAGTGGTCAGATGAAGCAGATGCTAAGCAACAGGACTGTTTTGCTAGCACCGACTGGAATATGTTCCCGGATTCTTCCTATGGCATTGAGGAGTACACCACATCAGTCATTGGCTTCATCAATAAGTGCATCGATGACGTCATCCCCACAGAGACTGTACGTACAAACCCCAACCAGAAGCCGTGGATTACAGGCAACATCCGCACTGAGCTAAAGGCTAGAGCTGCCGCTTTCAAGGAGCGGGACTCTAACCCAGAAGCTTATAAGAAATCCCGCTATGTCCTCCGACGAACCATCAAAAAGGCAAAGTGTCAATACAGGACTAAGATCAAATCGTACTACACCGGCTCCGAAGCTCGTCAGATGTGACAGGGCTTGCAACCATTACAGACTACAAAGGGAAGCGCAGCCGAGAGCTGCCCAGTGACACGAGCCTAGCAGATGACACGTGCATGCGCTGACCAACTGGCAAGTGTCTTCACTGACATTTTCAACCTCTCCCTGTCCGAGTCTGTAATACCAACATGTTTTAAGCAGACCGTCCAGTGTCCCTGTGCCCAAGAACACTAAGGTAATCGGCCTAAATTACTACTGACCCGTAGCGCTCACGTCTGTAGCCATGAAGTGCTTTGAAAGGCATGGCTCACATCAACACCATTACTCCAGAAACCCTAGACCCACTCCAATTTGCATACTGCCATAACAGATCCACAGATGATGCAATCTCTATTGCACTCCACACTGCCTTTTCCCACCTGGACAAAAGGAACACCTATGTGAGAATGCTATTCCTTGACTACAGATCAGCATTCAACACCATAGTGCCCTCAAAGCTCATCACTAAGGTAAGGACCCTGGGACAAAACACCTCCCTCTGCAACTGGATCCTGGACTTCCTGACGGGCCGCCCCCAGGTGGTAAGGGTAGGTAACAACACATCCACCACGCTGATCCTCAACACAGGGGCCCCTCAGAAGTGCGTGCTCAGTCCCCTCCTGTACTCCCTGTTCACTCATGACTGCATGGCCAGGCACGACTCCAACACCATCATTACGTTTGCCAATGACACAACAGTGGTAGGCCTGATCACCGACAACGACGAGACAGCCTATGGGGAGGAGGTCAGAGACCTGGCCTTGTGGTGCCAGGATAACAACCTCTCCCTCAATGTGATCAAGACAAAGGAGATGATTGTGGACTACAGGAAAAGGAGGACCGAGCATGCCCCCATTCTCATAAACGGTGCTGTAGTGGAGCAGGTTGAGAGCTTCAAGTTCCTTGGTCTCCACATCACCAACAAACTAACATGGTCCAAGCACACCAAGACAGTCGTGAAGAGGGCACGACAAAACCTATTCCCCCTCAGGAGACTGAAAATATTTGGCATGGGTCCTCAGATCCTCAAAAGGTTCTACAGCTGCACCATCGAGAGCATCCTGACTGGTTGCATCACTGCCTGGTATGTCAACTGCTCGGCATCCGACCACACGTCACTACAGAGGGTAGTGTGTATGGCCCAGTACATCACTGGGGCCAAGCTTCCTGCCAGGACCTCTATACCAGGCGGTGTCAGAGGAAGGCCCTAAAAATGGTCAAAGACTCCAGCCACCCTAGTCATAGACTGTTCTCTCTACTATCGCATGGCTAGCGGTACCGGAGCGCCAAGTCTATGTCCATGAGGCTTCTAAACAGCTTCTACCCCCAAGCCATAAGACCCCCCCCCCCCCTCTTTTTACACTGCTGCTGCTCTCTGTTATTATCTATGCATAGTCACTTTAATAACTCTACCTACATGTACATATTACCTCAATTACCTCAACTATCCGGTGCCCCAGCACATTGACTCTGTACCGGTACCCCCTGTATATAGTCTCGCTATTGTTATTGTCTATTTTTAAACTGCATTGTTGGTTAGAGGCTTGTAAGTAAGCATTTCATTGTAACCTGTTGTATTCGGCGCATGTGACTAATATGATTTGATTTGAAACCAGGCTACCTGATGGCACTCTGATAAATGCAGAAAATCGCCAATCAAAATAAGCGTTCTACCACAGCTACCATGATATTTTTGGGAAGCATATTTGATTCTGAATTCGGAGGTACAGTATAATGTTTGTATGTGAAATCTACGCTACATTGTGGGGGTGCAACTCAATATTAGGAAGGTGTTCTTAATGTTTTGTACACTCAGTGTAAGTGCAATCCAGCCTTACGTCTAAGTATAAGTAGTGTTTTTGTTACCCTGGAGTTGTATTGGATGTGTGTGAGTGAATCTTAAAACATCTATTACTCCTGAAAGCATTGTGGTTCCAAGAGGCCAGTGGGTTAGAGAGCACAGTGCTGGGAACACTAGCTGTTTGATTCCCATATAGAGGACACATATCAGGGTTTGGGTCAATTCCATTTCAATTCCAGTCAATTCCGAAAGTAGACGAAATAACAATTCCAATAAAAAGTGTCCTAATTGAAAAGCACTGGAAGATAATTGGAATTGGAGTTGGAATTTAATTGTACTCCCTGAATTGACTGAAATTGAAACGGAACCCAAACAATCCACATACTGAGGAAAATTTACTCAATTTCGAAATTGCACCTTGTGCATTCTACTGTTACAACTTTAAAAAGTAAGTTGAAAGCCGGACTCAGTTCGGGGGGGAGGGGACGTCCTCTCAGTTTGGGAACCACTGTGCTAAATGACCACAATTTTCATTAATTATCTTTAAATGATCTCTTCCAGATGAGGACAGGAGTGTTGCAGCCAACTTGTCCCAGAAGGTGCGTCTGCTATGTTGGATCATGACTGGGCCTAAGAACCTGGAGTCTAGAACTAAACACATCCGGGCCACCTGGGCCAGCCGATGCAACAAAATCCTCTACATGAGTTCAGTGGAGACAGAATTCCCCACAGTGGGGCTCAACGTAACCGAGGGACGAGACCAGCTCTACTGGAAGACCATCAGAGCCTTCCAGTACATCTACCAACATCACCGCAATGACTACGACTGGGTCCTCAAAGCTGATGATGACACGTTCGTGGTCATCGAAAACCTCCACTACACCTTGTCCAAACAGGACCCGGAGAAGCCTGTGTACTTTGGGCGAAGGTTCCGCCCGTTCGTCCAGCAGGGTTACATGAGCGGTGGAGCCGGCTATGTCCTCAGTAAAGAAGCCGTCAGAAGGTTCATCGAGGGATTCGACATGGCGAAATGTACCCACTTTTCCATCATAGAAGACATGGCTCTGGGGAAGTGTATGGAGACAATGGGTGTGGAGCCGGGAGACTCCAGAGATGTGAAGGGAAGGCAGACGTTTCATCCCTACCCACCAGACAAGTACCTGATCAAAAAGCCACCCAGAAAACGGCCTTGGTTTCTTTTGTACGACTACTACAAACCCAGAGAGGTAAGCATACCCTACCCCTAATCAACTGTTCACTTACATCAAGTACACTCATACCATTCTATTCTATTCTCAACTCTCTGTGTGGTTGTGATGCTCTCTCAATCATGTGTATTATAGGAGAGTTGTCATAAGTGCTTAGGGTTTGGCATTCACAGTGTTATGACTGACTAGCTAAAGTAAATCTTTACTCATAGATTTACTCATGGCTTTGTACTTATTATAAATAAGTAGCCTTGCACAAACCTTGGCTTACGTTAGTGAGCATTTCTCATTTGCCAAGATAAACCATCCACTTGACAGGTGTGGCATATCAAGAAGATTATTAAATAGCATGATCATTACACAGTTGCACCTTGTGCTAGGGACTATAAAAGTGAACTCTAAAATGTGCAGTTACACAACACAATGCCACAGATGCCTCAAGTTTTGATGGAGCGTGTAATTGGCATGCTGACTGCAGGAATATCCACCAGGCTTAATACAGCCTTTCTTTCTCCCAGGGCCCAGAATGTTGTTCAGATCACACCGTATCATTTCACTACATCTACAATGTACAGATGTACATGCTGGAATATCTCACCTATAATCTACGGCCCTATGGATACCAGTACAGGTACAACCCTGATTCTGCAGAAACTGAAAGTGAGAGTAACACCACCACACCTGTCTCTGCCTAACACAGAGATAGCACAGACAGACTACTGCGCTGAAGAAAGTATGTATTACTGAAACAACAGCTGACCCTGCCACTTTGTTTGGTATGCTGGGAAATGAGACTGGGGAAATGTAACCGCTCTCAAATTCATTGACACGGTAGTTTTAAACACATTTTGAAACTATACATGGTTTGTTTACAAAGACTCAAATGACAACTATATTAAAAATGAAGTTCTAGAGTTGTTGTGAAAGGGTCAGTTGTACTAAGCTCATAAGGCATCTATTTATTGTATATCATTAATCAAATTTGATTTGAGAAGCAGGGAATCTTCCAGACTGTAGGTTTGTAATACTGATGACAAGTGTCAATCATTTCCCCTGTTTGTCATTCAAAAGTACATATGATACTTATTGTAGCTGAAAGTGCTTATGATTTAAGCACTCCATGTTTTATTATATATTTATTAAAACAAACATGTTTATTCTGTTGTGTGAGCTTCACATTTCCTTCTTTGCTTTTGTTGTACAATATTAAACAAAAATATATTTTACAGTCAAGTGTTCATTTTACAACTTACAGTAAAACAAAGGTTAACATGGTAGTTTGTTAATATGAAAATAGAAGTATCTACTTTATGTCTTCTACAGATTTCTGGAGGTCTCTGAAACTGAGAGAACTGGACTAAATACAGCACACACATACAGTAGATATGTCATTTTATGTCATGAGAATCCTGACCTGTGAGAATCTGTTCAGATCACAGGGTTTATGGTTTGGAAGTTATTAAGGTGTCTTTTTATTGGACAATTATTTGAAGCAACACAATGGGTAAAAACAATAGTGTGTGAAAATATACAAAATGTAAACAGGTTGAACATTTGTACAGTACAGGGGGTGGTTCACAGACTACATAAAGAACACAATAGAGAAATAGAGTATACAGGTCCTCTCTGGAGCATCAGTGTAGCAGTGCTGTCGTTCGCCTGAGCTTTGGTCGAACTGTAAGTAATAGAAAGCCTATGTCCCGATTCTCCACCCTTCTGCGAAGTATGCACTTACACACTCCCCATCCTCAGGAGAATTGGGACGCAGCCATAGATAGATAGGAGCCCATGTCCTCAGTGCATCCCTCTGACATTATCATTGGGGAATTTGCACACGGCCCTTCTCTCTTTAAACAAAGCACAACTGTCTGTTACGTGCGGACGCAAACGCTCCTGCACCCGGCCTCCGACTCAAACTGGTTTCCGTTACCCTGGCAACCTCCGTACCAGAACTGGGCGCAGGAGTTGGCTTCCGGGTCGTAGTACCACTTGACCACATACTGACGACACGGCCCAGGGTCCAACGGCTGTCTGCACCCCACCACTGGAACAGACAAGAGGTTTTTGTAATACTTTTTTATTTATTTATTTTTAGGGGGTAGATCTTTAATATTGCCGATAGATTGTAGCTTCCATCAATGTAATCGTCTGCATCATTTCCAATCGCCCATACATATATTTTTTCCTTTCTATTTTCCCCTAACCTTACCATCCCTCCCCTAACTGGAGTAAACTAATGGACAACAACTCTTAAGCTTCTCCTTCCAGATTATACATACTAAATAGATTTGATGGATACAGTATATGTTACAATAGTTATCTTTTGTTTGTTTTTAGTCCCATCCTTCAGCTCCACTCAACCCTCCCATCTATCTCTGAACACCATCCGGTTATGATTTCTGTTTGTCATATATTTTAACTGGACTGTGATGTTTCAGAAAAGTTCTGATTCTAAATGAAAGATAATTATTTTTTCTAAGAGTATTATATTATTGATCGATTGACTATGACCTTTTTAAATCACCCAGCAGCAATTCCTGAAGCTGCGACCAAAAAAAACTACATGTGGACAGTACCAAAACAAATGATCTAATGATTCTCGTCTCTTCTCTTCAGTATTTGTAAGACTTTATAAAGGCTTCTTCATCCTAATAACAAGTTATAAAGCATTACACTTGTTTTATAAATGCTTATAGGACTTTATACTTCAACACACATAGACTAACAGAGAGACAAACGGGTTAATACGTCTGTTTGTTGAAGATGTGATAACTGGTTTTGTAACATTATGACATACCCTGAACAAGTAAACAGATCTGGGTCTACCAGGTAACAGCAGGTAGCCTAGTGGTTAGAGCGTTGGACTAGGCAGGTAGCCTAGTGGTTAGAGCGCTGGACTAGGCAGGTAGCCTAGTTGTTAGAGCGTTGGACTAGGCAGGTAGCCTAGGGGTTAGAGCGTTGGACTAGGCAGGTAGCCTAGTGGTTAGAGCGTTGGACTAGGCAGGTAGCCTAGTGGTTAGAGCGTTGGACTAGTAACCCAAAGGTTGCTAGACCAGATCCCCGAGCTGACAAGGTAAAAATCTGTCGTTCTGCCCCTGAACAAGGCACTGTTCCTAGGCCGTCATTGTAAATAAGAATTTGTTCTTAACTGACTTTCCTAGTTAAATAAAGGATAAATAAATACCATAGACAAAACATTTCAAAGGAGTAAATGAGGAAATGTTTCCCAATCAATTGTTTGTACAGTTGAGATGTATCCTACATAATGTAATTTCTCAAATGGTCATTAAAAAAAAGAGACTCACCTGGTACAAAGATGTCTGGCAGAGGCTGGGTGGTCTTGGGGATGTACTGCCAGTTGGTGGGTGTCTGGGGCGTCTGGGGTCCCACCATAGAGATAACAGGGGGTTGCTGCCTCCCCCCTTGGCCCCCTGATGCTGCTGTCATGACATCTGGGAGCTTGTTCAGGGGTACCTCGAAGACCGATGTCTTGCCTGTGTCGATTTCATTCTCGTTGAAGCTGGGGGATTCTGGGGCCCATGAGGAGGGAGGGCTCTCAGTCTCAAATATTGGTGGTCCAGGCTGGAGAGGGAGAAATATACAAAGGAAGAAATATCAAATGACTACGCATTCCAGACATAGTGATCACTGCAGCAGTCATGGTAACAGACTGGATGTTAGAGTCTTACGCAGCTATTTACAGCCCTGTGTAGTTTGTTAGAGTGTAGTTTGTTAGAGTGTAGTTCGTTAATTTGAGTGTCATTTGTGTATTGGTATGATAATGTGAAATGTCTACTTTCATGTGGTTTTGGCCATTTGTTCGTCTTAAGTGTCTTAGTAAGTTCATCGTGTAAGTCCTACAAAATTCAAAAGGCACTCGCACATCTGAGCAATCTTTTTTGCAGGTGCATGGCAACAGTTGAACAGATGAAGTAAAAAGGAAACCGCACACTGCTCTTGATAGTATCACTGATATTTAATAAGCTTACGTATCGGCCTCACGGCCTTCGTCAGAGCTTTTGAAAGTGTGCGGTTTCCTTTTTCCTTCATCCCGTAAGTCCTGAAAGTGTTTTCTCTTACTCTTCTGTAATCGTTCTCAAAGTCGGGTATGCCCCCCCTGTCTGGGACTTCTCTGTAAACCTCAAGGGTGGGTATGGCGTTGGGGATGAAGAGGGTTCCATCGTTGTGCTCACAGATCTGGCTGAGCAGCGTACTCTCCAGGGCTGTGCCAAGACAGACAGTTTAAAAGACTGTAATCAACCTCAAGTTCATTTCAAGCTATTAAAGGATTATATAGTCCTCCAGGGAGTTTCAAAACATAGAACATCAATCATCACCAGTCAGAATGTTACTGGCCTGTTTCTCTAGATAGTGTACGGGAACTCCACTACTCGGTCATGTATATAACCCTTGGTTTAAACTTTAAAGAGCGACTGAACACGTCGATTGGCACGTGTGTTTTTCTGTTGCTCATTAGAAAAATTTGATTTCAGTCTTGGAGGTGTATTTTCTGACTGATTCTGCATTTGGTTAGTGATGTTTGTCCCCCATAAAACACTGTATACGGGGAAGCCCTCCTCAAAATCCGCAGAATGAAGCTAAGATACAGTAACTCAAGAAATTGAATTAATTTGGACATTTTTGCCGAGGATGTTTTACTTGCACAATTTTACATCTAACTAAGGTGTTTGGTGCAGTATTTCTCAAGTTAAATGTGTGACATGTTGTCTTATGTAAACAAAGTCAGAGCTGCTGGGCAGGTCTGTCTCACTGTCTATGCTCCATTTTAGACGAGACTGACTTTATGATCCAAATTATCCTATTTTGACTTAGTAATCAATTTTGACACTAGAATAACTGTTTCTGACTTATATCATTGAAACAGGACGTTTTCAAATGGATGTGTTGCTTTTTAAAGGCAGCCGTTCTTTAAAGTATCTTATGGCAGGGATGGCAGGCATCACGATTAAGGGTGACATTTTCCCAAATGTCATTTTCAAACAGGCCATGCAGTGAGCATAGTTGGGATGTGATGAAACATTATCTATAACACTTAAAGACTTTACAATACTGCAACTATAGTGACAGCGTTTTGTGCAATGCATTTTCACACTGTTTGTTTATACTCAAATACTTCAATTTTAAATATTCTATTTATATATAAAAGTTAATGCATTATCACGTTACTGTTATAAAGCAATTTTGGCACTGTTCTGTGCCGATCTACAGAAATCAAGATATCTCCTTCACAAACCCCTTAATGGGGCTCTTCAGTAGATTTGTTAGAATAGATCTGTTGTCTGTTCTTTTATCAATTTAAGCATATGTATTTAGATAGGCCGATGCCATTTACATGGATTTAATTTCGTATTGACTGCTATGACTGTGGATGTAAATAAAACCAAACTAGAACCATATACTAGGCAGAGTCTTGCACCTCATCTAGAGTCTTGCACCTCATTTAGAGTCTACAACTTCATCTAGAGTCTACAACTTCATCTAGAGTCTACAACTTTGTCTACAACTTCATCTAGAGTCTACAACTTCATCTAGAGTCTACAACTTCGTCTACAACTTCATCTAGAGTCTACAACTTCATCTAGAACCACATACTGGGCAGCATCATGAAGTCGTCGATCAGGTACATGTGTTCCTCGTCTGGGTCCGAGGCGATAGCGATCATCTCAGATTGGACCTCTGCGTACAGCGGGTCTTTCTTATTCACCACGCCGATGACAAACATCTCAATGCCGGCGGTGTGGGCCTCCCTGGCGGCGTCCTCGGGCTGCACTGCGTCACGCCGGTCTGCCTGCCCGTCGGTTAGTACCACGGCAACTTTACGAACACCGGGCCGCGAGGCCTGGAACAGCTGGTTGGCTCTCCCAATGGCACTACCCGTAAAGGTGCCCTCGCCCAGGTACGGCATCTTCCTCACCGCAGCCTGAGAGAAATTACACAGACAGATGATAGACACACCAGGGGATGAAAGAGTGAGTGTAATTACACCAGACAGAAAAAGGATACAGCAGAATAAACACAGATCTGCTTCAAGAATGTCTAGGCTTTAGCTCAGAGGGCTAATACAGTTGTGACGTGCAGGAGACCCGGGATTCGAACCCAGTCTGTGACAGGTACTCATCTGCTTCAATACTACTGACCTTGACGTCGTTCTGGCTGGACTGCTGCGTCAGACTGACCACCACTATGTCCACATGACTGTAGAGGACCACACCGATCCTGCTGGCCTCGCGGTTCACAGACACACGGTCAATCAGGGTGTTCACAAAGTCCTTGACCACCTCGAAGTTCTCCGGTCCAACGCTCTCAGAGCTGTCAATCACAAACACCAGCTCCAGAGGACTCTCTCTGCACTTCACACCACAGCCTGAGAACATAAACATAGAGACAGTCTATATCAATCAAATGTATTTAAAAAGTCATTTTTACATCCGCAGTTGTCACAAAGTGTTTTACAGTAACCTGGCCTAGAACCCAAAGAGCAAACAGAAGCACATTTGATTTATTCATGTTTATCTATTTAGCAAAGAATTGTCCAGCAATAGTAACAATTGCCACTGTTTTCCAGGGAGCTCTGTGCACAGTTCCTTAGAAAGAATAAATGTTGGCTAACACTTTAACAATGGTGTTTATGTTCTGTAGATATGTATAGTCAATGAGCTGTTTTAACTCACCACAACTTTCCCTGATAATTTTGATGACTTCCTCTCTCTGTGGGTGGAAGAGGAAAACATTTAAGATATTAAAATATGGTTGAGAGACATAACAAAGGTGCCATTATGAAACAGTATGGATTTTGTGCTCTACTCACTGTCAAGCCAGGATCTCCCTTCTCACCGGATTTGCCCTGCAAGTTTGAACACAGGTTAGCGATCAACATATAAATTAACCATGACATACGTTATTTTATAACCATGGGACCAGAAGATTATCATACCATGGGTCCTATAGATCCTGGCTCTCCAAATTCTCCATTGTCTCCTTTCTTCCCACGGTCTCCAAGAATCCCCCTGTCTCCCTGTGTACAGTAATATGACAACAGTATTGTTAAGAACATCAACAAGAACATTTATATTGAACAGCAAATGGTTGTGTGTCCATGTTGGAATTGAACCAGTCTGTGTGTTTGGCAGTTACAGTCCTGTGTGGCTCAAGCTGCTGGTTCAATTCCTGCAAGGATCAAAAGCATTGGTTAAGTTTGTACCTTTTCTCCTGGAAAGCCGTCCCCTGGAGGCCCCCGGGGGCCCATTGGCCCCTCGAACCCAGGCTCTCCCTGAATGTCGAAAAAAGACAAGACTAATGATTAATCATTGCTAATGTTAAATCAGCTCACAATACTGTATACAGCAGCACACAGAATATTGTACCACGTCAGATTGATAGTACCAAAACCAATTTTCCTCTGAACATACAGGTAGCTGCCAAAATAAAAGAAACACTTGAGTAAAAGTATATTGAAAGCAAGTGCTTCCACACAGGTGTGGTTCCTGAGTTAATTAAGCAATTAAAACATCCAATCATGCTTAGGGTCATGTATAAATACGTACAGTTGCCCATTGTCTTGGCTACCATGGCTAGAAGAAGCATAGGGGGGTTAAAGGGTGTGTGTCAGTCACCAGATCTCAACCCAATTGAATGGTTATGGGAGACTGAAGCTGCGCCTCAGAGAGCGTTTTTTCACCACCATCAACAAAATGGAATTTCTTGTGGAAGAATGGTGTTGCATCCCTCCAATAGAGTTCCAGACACGTATAGAATCTATGCCAAGGTGCATTGAAGCTGTTCTGGTGGCACGTGGTGGCTCAATGCCCTATTACCTGTACTTCCCCACTTGAACATAGCACAGTCTTTTGTTTCTGGGTCCATGAATGACATACTGCACTATAATTACATTGGCATTTAATTAGAATTGCAGTTGATATATTGTCACTATGACATAAGTATCCAATAAATCGTCACGCCCTGATCTGTTTCACCTGTCATTGTGATTGTCTCCACCCCCTCCAGGTGTCTCTTATTTTCCCCAGTATATTTATCCCTGTGCCAGTTCATCTTGTATGTTTTCCAAGTCAACCAGCGTTTTTCCTGTTCTCCTGCTTTTTGCTATTCTCCTTTTTCTAGTCCTCCCAGTTCTGACCCTTGACTGTTTCTTGATTCTGTACCCGCCTGCCTGACCTTTCTGCCTGCCTAGACCATGAGCCTGTCTGCCACTCCTTCTGGACTCTGATCTGGTTTTGACCTTTTGCCTGTCCACGACCATTCTCTTGCCTACTCCTTTGGATTAATAAACATTGTAAGACTCCAACCATCTGCCTCCTGTGTCTGCATCTGGGATTCGCCTTGTGTCATTATATAAATATCACACCATTATCATCATTATGATCATTATCTCAGGCCAGTCCAGTGTGATAATGAGGCCCTACCTTGGGCCCCTGGATCCCCTCTCCTGGGATTCCTGACAGACCAGGTGGACCTGGCTGACCCACAGAACCCTGCAAAACACAAACATTAGTTCAGTTCCACATTACAATTTTCAAAAAGAAACCTTTTATAAAGGACACTGGCATTGAAAAGAAACAAGAGATGTTGACAAAAGGTGTCTACAAGAAGATCTACAGCAGATGAAGGATCTAGGCTAGGGGGTAAAGGGTAGGGGCAAGGGGGTAGGGGCTACGCGATAGGGGATAGGGGGTAGGAGTAACAGGATGCAGGCTGTTTCTGAACTAATCCTGTGTTTCCAGTCATCACTAACCTTAAGTCCCAGCAGACCAATGCCAGGAGGTCCTGTGGGCCCTGGAAGTCCTGAAGAACCTCTGTCACCCTGAAACACAAACATAATATGAATTAATGTTTCATTGTACACATACAGTGCAGTATATACACTCATGAGAGAGAGAGAGAGAGAGAGTGTGTAAAACCATGCATGTAAAACTGTGATTCATTGTGTGAAGGATTAGAGTTAACATTGTGTGTATAAGGTAAGTTCAGCGCTTACCTTAGGGCCAGGTAATCCTTTCCCTTCAGGTCCCAACTCTCCTGGTTGCCCTGGCAACCCTGGGAGGCCCTGTTTATCAACAAGAACAAGACCGGGTTCATGTGTTGGGATTTCATTTTCAATGCATACTAAATCTCTTATGAAGGCTATGAGGATGCTATGTAACTTAATAAACAAGAGATACTGGCAAACGGAGTGTGCAGTTTTTATATTATATATATATATATTTCCCACACATCTGCAAGTAACTTCAGATACAGAGATACAGGGCTGGCGAACTAGACTAGGGTTTTTAAATAACTAGCAACATCAATAGTCCCACCTGAGGTCCTGTGTAGCCGTCTCCCTTCAACCCTGGTGGTCCAACAGGTCCAGGGTTCCCCCTCTCACCCTGGATGGGAGAGAAACACACACACAGAAAAATATGTGTCATTGTAGTACTAGCTTGCTGCCAAACCTTGGGAATAATGTAATAAAGCTAAGCTATGTTCTAGCTGTCCGTTGAGGTTACCTTCGGCCCAGCGATGCCCACTCCAGGGTCTCCTACAGGCCCAGACTGCCCCACTGGTCCAAGTTCGCCCTGTCAATGTGGACCATACGGTTTTAGTGCTGTGTATGACAGAGCATTAAATGCATGGGTGTGTTACTCAGTAGTCACTTTATCTGAGACCTGAAGACTTGAATTAGTTCCTAGAGTTAATGGCTAGGCTTTAGTTTACCGGGCTTATGGCGCACAGGGGACCAGGGTTTCCAACACAGGTCAAGAGCTGATATTTTTAAGACACTATGCTGTGTGTGTGTGTGTTTATATGTGTTTACCACTTACCTTTGACCCAGGTAGGCCCCTGCCAGGAGGACCTGGTAGACCCATCATTCCAAAACTGCCAGGCTCTCCCTGAACAGAAGAACAGACGTGAGATACATGACACCATGAACCTCACGGATGACAAACAAACAATAGCCAGGTAACTACAGCAAACACACGCAACCTGTTCCGCTGATATGTTGAACCAGCAGTCAAAAGTCACATCTCATATTATGAGCCAAATCTACTGTAAAGGAGTCTAATGGGAGTTTACTGATATTGCATTATAAAAAATATTGTTAAAAAAGACCTCTCATAGGGTAAACAAGCCTAAAGAGATGTAAAATACAGTTATGGGTGGGAGAGCTTACTGGTGTCGTTATAAAGCATATTGTTAATCTGTCTTCTTTATCCTTAATCAAACAATATCATACACCAGCTCCAATAAAGTAGTAACTCAAATAGTTTGTAAAGTAACATAAGCAATACTTATTTAAAAAAAATCTTTATTTAACTAGGCAAGTCAGTTAAGAACAAATTCATATTTTCAATAACGGCCTAGGAACAGTGGGTTAACTGCCTTGTTCAGGGGCAGAACGGCAGATTTTTACCTTGTCAGCTCGGGGATTCGATCTTGCAACCTTTCGGTTACTAGGCCAACGCTCTAAACACTAGGATACCTGCCACCTGTGTGCTTTGAAATCTGAGAATTATGCCATGAAGGCAAACACTGATAGTAAAACAAACTGCATTGTATTGAAGTGACTTGATGCGAATTGATGACACTTAAATGCAACCTGGTCTGAGAGTATTTCATATTATTTTGTACGTAAATCCGAGACACCCCAGATATACTGAACAAAAATATAAACGCAACATGCAACAATTTCAACGATTTTACTGTCTTAGAGTTCATATAAGGAAATCAGTCAATTTAAATAAATAAATTAGGCCCTAATCTATGGATTTCACATGACTGGGCAGGGGTGCACCCAATGTGGAGCGAGGCCCAGACAATCAGAATCAGTTTTTCCCCACAAAAGTGCTTTATTACGGACAGAAATGCTCCTCAGTTTCATCAGCTGTCTGGGTGGCTGGTCTCAGGCAATCCCACATGTGAAGAAGTCAGATTTGGAGGTCCTGGGCTGGCGTGGTTACAAACGTGTTTTGCGTTTGTGAGGCCGGTTGGACGTACTGTCAAATTCTCTAAAACGACGTTGGAAGTGGCTTATGGTAGAGAAATGAACATTCAATTCTCTGGCAATAGTACTGGTGGACATTCCTGCATGCTAATTGCACGCTCACTAAAAACTTGAGACATCTGTGGCATTGTGTTGTGTGACAAAACTGCACATTTTAGTGTCATTTTATTGTCCCCAGCACAAGGTGCAACTGTGTAATGATCATGCCTTTTAATCAGCTTCTTGATATGCCACACCTGTCAGGTGGATGGATTATCTTGGCAAAGGAGAACTGATCACAACAGCAATGTAATTTTTTTATTTCACCTTTATTTAACCAGGTAGGCCAGTTGAGAACAAGTTGCGACCTGGCCAAGATAAAGTAAAGCAGTACGACAAAAACAACAACACAGAGTTACACATAAACAAACGTACAGTCAATAACACAAAATAAAATAAAAATAGAAAAATCTATGTACAGTGTGTGCAAATGTAGAAGAGTAGGGAGGTAGTCAATAAATAGGCAGTAGAGGCAAAAATAATTACAATTTAGCATTAATACTGGAGTGATAGATGTGCAGATGATGATGTGCAAGTAGAGATACTGGGGTGCAAAAGAGCAAGAGGGTAAGTAAAATTATGGGGATGAGGTAGTCGGGTGCTATTTACAGATTGGCTATGTACAGGTACAGTGATTGGTAAGCTGCTCAGACAACTGATGCTTAAAGTTAGAGGGAGATATAAGACTCCAGCTTCAGAGATTTTTGCAATTCGTTCCAGTCATTGGCAGCAGAGAACTGGAAGGAAAGGCGGCCAAAGGAAGTGTTGGCTTTGGGGATGACCAGTGCAATGTACCTGCTGGAGCGTGTGCTACGGGTGGGTGTTGCTATGGTGACCAGTGAGCTGAGATAAGGCGGGGCTTTACCTAGCAAAGACTAACATTGTGCACAAAATTTGAGAGAAATAAGCTTTTTGTGCATATGGAACATTTCTGAAAACTTTCATTTCAGCTCATCAAACATGGGACCAACACTTTATTTATATTTTTGTTCGGTATAGTACGATATGTTACGTTTCGTATGGTATGTATTAATTTGGGGATGTCCATCATCCATTTAGTATGATATGTTCCGACTTACAATTCCTGTGATATGTTACAAATTCCAATTTGTTGTGGTTAACGTTAGCTGGGTGGCTAGGTGGCTAACGATAACGTTAGCTAGCTGGCTAACATTAGCTAGGTGAGGAGTTAGGGGTTAGGGTTAAGGTTAGGAGTTAGGCTAAAGGGTTATGGTTAGGGTTAGTTAAAAGGGTTAAGGCTAGGGTTAGGGGAAGGGTTACGTAAGTAGCTGCAAAGTAGCTACAAAGTAGTAAGTAGTTGAAAAGTTGCTAATTAGCTAAAATGAGATTCGAACACGCAACCTTTGGGTTGCTAGATGTTCTCATTATGCACTGACCAATCCACTACGACCAACCATCCTCCTTTCGTTTTTGCTTTAAGTAACCTTCTGCCTTCTGTAACCATACCAAACATAACATATCATCCTAATTTGAGTGTCCCCGGATTTACTTTACTATGTTACGTCTAGTCTATGAGACCAGACTTTAAATTTGTAGTGATGGAATACAATGGTTGCTGGCTTCTTGTCAATGCTTCTGGGAACCATTGAGGAAACAGAGCACATATTTGGAGTTTAGGCAAACGTTTGCATAGAGGGCCTGATTGAAAACGTAGATAGGCACAACTTAGACTTTCTTGATGTCAATGGGAGACTTGCTTAAAAATGCGTGAAGATCTCAAGTCAGAATACCACCCAGACTGAACATGAAGTTGAAGAATTCCAAGCAGCATTCCATTAATGTAACTTGAACCCTGACATTCCTTAACATCTAACTACAGCAGGGATGATGGGGGTGGTGTCCACAAAAAAATCACATTTTGCCATGGGACGTAGAGAAAATGTTGCCATTTTAAAGCAAGTTTGCGTCAATTCGACACATTTTGCCATGGGGAGGAAAGAAAATGTGCAGTTTTACAGCTAATTTCCTGCAATTCTACACATTTTTGCCATAGGGTGGAGACAAATGTTTGCAGTTTTTAATATGATAACTGATGATCAATGGGGGTAATTTGACCATGTATACTACAAGTTTAGATATCTGGCCACTAGACTAACTTACCAATCTAAAACATGTTAGCTGACATGGGCTAATTGACTGGTTGCTGATGGGCAACCAAATTTCGAAATTACACCTTGTTCGATGAGAGTGCAGGGGACCACTTTTTAAGGGTATGCACAAACTAAGAAGTGTGGCTTTAACATACCTTGGCTCCTGCAGGTCCCACGGGCCCTGGCGATCCTGGTAGTCCCCTCACCCCCCGGTCACCTCGATCACCCTGTAGATAAACACACAAGTGAAATCATTCAAAAAATGTAATGTTGATACAAAGACAGAGAAAGTATGTACCAACCTATGATGTGCATACCATAGAGCTATGGTCTAAAGTAGTGCACTATATAGGGAATAGGGTACTATTTGGGATGCTGACACTGTCAGGATTCTCTGGAATGCAGCAATACTGTGTTTGCACTTCCGTTTCCAATGCAGGTGCCATTCATATCTTATATTTTGATGTATAATATTGCTTGGAATTGCTTTTCAAAGGTGAAGCACCGGTCAGGGAGTCTAGTTGTATTGGATAAAGACTTTGTGAAAATGTTCAGTAAATGTTTATTCATCCAGCCTGATCTATACGGCATGTTTAATATTGCGGTAATGATGCAGATTTCTCTGTTGTCACACCCTCCCTTTGACCGGTAAACTTACTCAACTCAATTGTGTAAGGCCCAGTGCATTATTTGTCCATCCTGTACTTTGAAGGTTGACCATTCAGGAAGTCCTCTCCTGTATTGCTTAAGGTGGAGTTTAATAATCGGTCAGACTCCTATACTGGACGCAGGTAATCCTGTGTTTAACGTAGGTGTATGTAGGTATGCCAGCACTACAGTACCAAAGGTTTCTATAGGACTATGGGTGGTTGTCTGGGTAAACATTCTAGATCCCCCAAATCTTCAAAAAATAGAACTCTACCTTTTCTCCAGGAATTCCTTTCCCAGGCTCACCCTCTATCCCTCGCAGTCCTGGCAAACCAATCTCACCCTGTTTCAAGACATCAAGGAGAATATAAAAATGCAGACAATGAACAAGTTAGCAAATGAACTATTTCAAATGTCTGTGCTCTGTGCGTTTGCGTGTGCATTTTATAGCAGTTGGACAAATAAAGATTACTTAAAACTTTAGAGCAAATCATTCCTGACTTTACACTTTAAATATACAATGGGGCCCAATGAACTTTGGCCTCCTTTGACCCCTTAGTTACCTTAGGTCCGACCGCTCCATCTTCTCCGGGTATACCAGGTATCCCAGAAGATCCGTCAGGTCCTGGTTCACCCTGGAGACGACCAAAGACCAGACACTCACCTCCACATTCAACACCTGCTCATCTCAGCTGTACATACAGTGAATGTATATAATATCCGGTGTTGTATATTTCATTGGGGACCTTTGCCATCAACTCACCTTTGACCCTGGCTCCCCGACTCCTCTCTCTCCCTGTGGTCCGTGCTCTCCTGGGAAGCCCTGGTCACCCTGTGGAGAAGACAACTGGATCAGTCCCTGATTAGATGTGAAGAATGAAAACCAGCAGTACTACGGACCTCATGGTCTGGATTTGAGTAAGGGGGCAATGTACCATGTCACCCACCACCATATTTAGTTCCACCCACCTTTGGGCCGACTATTCCCAGCCCTGGTGGCCCCCGAGGGCCGGAAGACCCAGATGGACCACTGTCTCCCTGCAAGGAGAGAGAGGGACAGAGATTAGTCAGTTTAGTTATAATTGAGTGATAAAAAAACCCAGAATGTCAGTTGGATTCAAATTGAAATAGTGGAACACAGTGGAAACAGTAGAACAGTGGAAACAACGGAATAATTTAATAGGCCTGCCTTTTCTCCTTGGATCCCTGCACCTGGAAAACCCACCAATCCTGGTAAACCTGGAGCTCCTGTGTTTCCCTGGAGGTCAGAAGTTAGAGGATCAGGGGATAAGAGGTAATCCCTTAGTGCAGGGGTTCCCAAATGTTTTTTTTGCTTCTGGGCCCCTTTTATGATAGCAACTTCATCAGGGACCCTGTCATAATATCAGAACACAGTGCTTCTGCAGTGCATGGCCGGACTTACCAAGTCTCGGCCCCTGGGAATTAACATTTAAAAGGCCCCCCTCTTGGCATCAGAGAGACAATTTTGATGGTTTAGGTTCAGGGCCAACATACCTTGTCACCTTTGAACCCTGAACCCGGGGTGCCGCGGGTGCCCTTAGGACCCTCGTAACCCCTGTCACCCTGAAACACATAATACACCCTGAGCCATTAGCTAGGTACACACTTTACTGAATAAATAAAGATATGTGATTCCTACATGTCATATCTCACGTACAGCACACTATAGCCTACACATACAGAACATATCCAAGCTAGACTATTCAGTGGTATGAACAGCTAGTGACGGTGTCTCACCTTAGGCCCTGGTAGACCCTCTCCTGGGAACCCTTGTGTTCCCTGAACCCCTGGAGGACCAATTGGACCCTAGTAGACATAATAAAGAGGATAAAAATGACTTAAATCCGTCAGCAAAGAGCAAAGCTCAATTATTAACAATATGTCTCAACCTAGTGGATATCCTGGCACACTGCAGGGTAATTCTACAATTTTATTTTTATTTTTATTTAACTAGGCAAGTCAGTTAAGAACAAATTCTTATTTACAATGACGGCCTACCAAAAGGCAAAAGGCCTCCAAAAGGACAAAACACATCACAACAAGAGAGACAACACAACACTACATAAAGAGAGACCTAAGACAACAACATAGCAAGGCAGCAACACATGACAACACAGCATGGTAGGAACACAACATGGTAGCAACACAAAACATAGTACAAACATTATTGGGCACAGACAACAGCATAAAGGGCAAGAAGGTAGAGACAACAATACATCACACAAAGCAGCCATAACTGTCAGTTAGAGTGTCCATGATTGAGTCTTTGAATGAAGAAATTGAGATAAAACTGTCCAGTTTGAGTGTTTATTGCAGCTCGTTCCAGTCGCTAGCTGCAGTGAACTGAAAAGAGGAGTGACCCAAGGCTGTGTGTGCTTTGGGGACCTTTAACAGAATGTGAATAGCAGAACAGGTGTTGTATGTGGAGGATGAGGGCTGCAGTAGATATCTCAGATAGGGGGGAGTGAGGCCTAAGAGGGTTTTATAAATAAGCATCAACCAGTGGGTCTTGCGACGGGTATACAGAGATGACCAGTTTACAGAGGAGTATAGAATACAGTGATGTGTCCTATAAGGAGCATTGGTGGCAAACCTGAAGGCCGAATGGTAAAGAACATCTAGCCGCTCGAGAGCACCCTTACCTGCCGATCTTTAAATTATGTCTCCGTAATCTAGCATGGGTAGGATGGTCATCTAAATCAGGGTTAGTTTGGCAGCTGGGATGAAAGAGGAGCGATTACGATAGAGGAAACCAAGTCTAGATTTAACTTTAGCCTGCAGCTTTGATATGTGCTGAGAGAAGGACAGTGCACCGTCTAGCCATACTCCCAAATCATTTTATGAGGTGACTATCTCAAGCTCTAAACCCTCAGAGGTTGTAATCACACCGTTGGGGAGAGAGGCATTCTTCTTACCAAACCATATGACCTTTGTTTTGGAGGTGTTCAGAACAAGGTTAAGGGTAGAGAGAGATTGTTGGACACTAAGAAAGCTTTGTTGTAGAGGGCTATGTCAAGCAAGCGTTGACGTAAGAAAGATATCTTGTCACGCCTGCTCCCGCTCTTCCTCCCCCTGGCGCTCGAGGGCACCAGGATCCCCAGCATTATGCACTCAAGCAACCATCAGTACGCACACCTGCCTTCCCCCCGTCGCACGCATCAGCGATCATTGGACTCACGTGGACTCAATTACTTGTGTCATTACCTTCTCTATATCTGTCTGTTCCCAAGCTCTGTTCCCTGCTTCGGGATTGATTGGTATATGTCCGTGTTACCCGTGTTCTGACGCTGTTCCTGTCGTGTTCTATGCCTGTTTGCCAGGCTCCCACACCCCTGCCGGTTCGCGGGGAGTTTACCCCCAGCCGGTTTGCCCAGCTCTCATGTCTCCACCGGCTCGCCCAGGTGGGACGCCGGGTGGCGCCCCCTAGAGGGGAGTTTCTGTCACACCTGCTCCCGCTCTTTCCCTCTGGCGCTCGTGGGTGCCAGGCTGCCCTGCATTACGCACTCCTGCCATCATCATTTACGGACACCTGCCTTCCCTCGTCACGCGCTTCAGCGATATTGGAGTCACCTGGACTCACTCAATCACCTGTTTATTACCTCCCCTATATTTGTCAGTTCCCCAGCTCTGTTCCCCGCTGCTGCATTGTTTGTCATATGTCTGTGTTACCCGTGTGCTGATGCTGTTCCTGTCTTGTTCTATGTCTGTTCCCGAATAAATGTCTGACTCCCCGTACCTGCTTCTCTTGTCCGGCGTCGGCCCTTACATACAGTTGAAGTACGAAGTTTACATACACTTAGGTTGGAGTCATTCAAACTTGTTTTTCAACCACTCCACAAATTTCTTGTTAACAAACTATAGTTTTGTCAAGTCGGTTAGGACATCTACTTTGTGCATGACACTAGTAATCTTTCCAACAATTGTTTACGGGCAGATTATTTCCATTATAATTCACTGTATCATAATTCCAGTGGGTCAGAAGTTTACATACACTAAATTGACTGTGCCTTTAAACAGCTTGGAAAATTCCAGAAAAGGATGTCATGGCTTTAGAAGCTTCTGATAGGCTAATTGACATAATTTGAGTCAATTGGAAGTGTACCTGTGGAAGTATTTCAAGGCCTACCTTCAAACTCAGTGCCTCTTTGCTTGACATCATGGGAAAATCAAAAGAAATCAGCCAATTAAAAAGTCTGGTTCATCCTTGGGTGCAATTTCCAAACGCCTGAAGATACCACGTTCATCTGTACGAACAATAGTACGCAAGTATAAACACCATGGGACCACGCAGCCGTCATACCGCTCAGGAAGGAGACGCGTTCTATCTCCTAAAGATGAACGGACTTTGGTGCGAAAAGTGCAAATCAATCCCAGAACAACAACAAAGGACCTTGTGAAGATGCTGGAGGAAACAGATACAAAAGTATCTATATCCACAGTAAAACAAGTCCTATATCGACATAACCTGAAAGGCCGCTCAGCAAGGAAGAAGCCACTGCTCCAAAACCGGCATAAAAAAGCCAGACTACGGTTTGCAACTGGGAACAAAGATCGTACTTTTTGGAGAAATGTCCTCCGGTCTGATGGAACAAAAATAGAACTGTTTGGCCATAATGATCATCATTATGTTTGGAGTAAAAAGGGGATGCTTGCAAGCTGAAGAACACCATCCCAACCGTGAAGCACGGGGGTGGCAGCATCATGTTGTGGGGTGCTTTGCTGCAGGAGGAACTGGTGCGCTTTACAAAAAGATGGCATTATTAGCAAGGAAAATTATGTGGATATATTGAAGCAACATATCAAGACATCAGTCAGGAAGTTAAAGCTTGGTCGCAAAAGGGTCTTCCAAATGAACAATGACCCCAAGCATACTTCCAGAGTTGTGACAAAATGGCTTAAGGACAACAAAGTCAAGGTATTGGAGTGGCCATCACAAAGCCCTGACCTCAATCCCATAGAAAATGTGTGGGCAGAACTGAAAAAGTGTGTGCGAGCAAGGAGGCCCTCAAACCTGATTCAGTTACACCAGCTCTGTCAGGAGGAATGGGCCAAAATGCACCCAACTTATTCTGGGAAGCTTGTGGAAGGCTACCTGAAATGTCTGACCCAAGTTAAACAATTTAAAGGCAATGCTACCAAGTACTAATACTGGGAATGTGATGAAAGAAATAAACACTAAAATACATCATTCTTTCTACTATTATTCTGACATTTCACATTCTTAAAATAAAGTGGTGATCCTAACTAACCTAAGACAGGGAATTGTGAAAAACTGAGTTTAAATGTCTTTGGCCAAGGTGTATGTAAACTTCCAACTTCAACTGTATCTAGCCATAACGAATATTGTGAACTTACCGGCAGTCCTGGTTCACCCATACCCATGGGACCGGTGGGTCCAGGCCTTCCCTGGTTTCCCTTATTGCCCTGGGATACAGAAGAAATTAGGATTAGAGTCTGAAAGATCATTAGAGGGATTACTAGAGAGATCACTAGAGAGATTGCATGACAGAAAATAGGCAGAAGTAACGCCTCCAAAAATAAAGAATATCTAAACTAACTTTAGGTCCAGGAAAGCCGATGCCAGTATCCCCTGGAGGTCCTGTCACTCCACCAGGTCCACGGTCACCCTGGAAAGAGAGGGGCGTCATTCACTTTACCCCATTTTCCTCAATACATTTTAGCTGTATTTTTATCTAGAACATTTCCGGAGGTATTGGAAGTTTAACGTCATCCTTACTTTAGGTCCTACAAGTCCTTCAGGGCCCTGGTCCCCAGGACCTCCACTAAGACCCTGCAACAGAGACAAGAAAACACCTTGGTCAATGCCTGAATTTAAATAATCTGCAGTAGACTAAATTCACAGGGCTTTGAGTTTTTCCTGGATAGAACCCCCCCACCCCCCTAACTTATTTTGTAATTGGAAATGCGTGTGAGCCGCGATGTGTGAGTTATCCCAAAGTAAGCTTTAGTTTCACATTATCTGGTCAATGTTATGGTATGGCAAACAGATCATGTATAGTTTGGAGGGTCAGGGTGTGGTCAATCAAATGATGTTTCCACTAGCCTCATCCTCCTTAATTCTACAATTATTTGCATAGGGACTCCCTAGTCCTCATGGGAACATGATCTAGAACCAGGACTAAAATTGAAATCTAAAAACCACCACCGTATTCAGGTGATGGACTGCTGTTGTCATGCTAACGCAGGAGGGGCGTGAAAAGCGTTTAAGGAGGAATTAAAGGGCGTGGATAATGTGCCGAAACACTAATCCTGCAGGACAATAGTCTGGTGGGAGATAATAAACTGCAGGCTTGGAGGGACTGCTTTAGTTAGGCTCCATTATGGCGGGATAAGGACTAAGCCAGGACTCACATTCCATAAGTGCAGACTGGGAGAAGAGCTTCATACTCAGTGTGCATCTCCATGAGATACTGATGGTTCCAGTGGAGGGTCAGATGTAGGGGTGTAGACACAGGAATCGTTCAATTTGACCACTCACTCATTCACACACAGGTATGAATGGGCAGAGTGTTGTGTGAGGAGTGGGATTCTTCCAAATGTATAAAGCCATGGGGATTTCTTCTCAGTACGTAAATCGAAGACATTAATTTAGAACACATGCAAGTACATATACTGGATTCTAAAGATACTCAGGGCCTTATTCAATTAAACCTAGTTGTTTTACTGTTTCCAGCAGAGGAGGCTGGTGGGGAGAGCTATAGGAGGACGGGATCATGGTAATGGCTGCAATGGAATATTGCAACGGAGTCAAACACATCACACATATGGAAAACACGTTTGACTCCGTTCCATCGATTCCATTCCATGCATTACAATTAGCCGTCTTCCTGTAGCTCATCCCACCAGCCTCCTCTAGTTTCCAGGGTAAGTCAAATATAATATTTTCCCCTTACAGTGCTAAAGTGTGTTCGAAAGAATTGATATGAAGATGAGTTTTCTTTTTGTTTCACAAGCAGTACAGACATAATGACTTTGACTTATCCCTGGGACTTGGCTATCTATTTTGATCTATTTTGTAGGGCCCCAAGTCTGTATCGACAACCAAACAAACATTGTCTGAGGCCTCTGGGAAAAACCATTGATCTGCATGTCTCCAAAATGACCATGCCACCACCATATTGACCATATTGTTCGCTGTAACATATGGACAATAAAGTTGTATTATATTATATTGAGTCACCTGCTCTCCTCTGGGTCCCCGAGGGCCTGGAGGTCCGTCTGGCCCCTGTGGGAACAGGTCACAGTCAGGCGGGGAAGAGGGACATAACAACCTATTGAGGTTGCAGCCAAAAGTCACAAGAACTTTAAAAGGACATGTGCAACTCTCACTCCCAGCTACAAGCTTGCAAGCTGTTGAGTCTAGCATATAGCTCTCTCTTCACAATGCAGTTAATCCTTAGTCAGCAATTCATCCGAATGCACTGAGCAGCAGTTATTGGGAGGATAGCCATTTACAATGAACAGAGCAGAGACATGGAGAGAGCTGAGAGAGTCATTCATAAAAAACCTACTTGATCTCCCTTCATCCCGGGGACGCCGCACTCGCCTCTTTCCCCCTGGAAGACATTTTAATCAGAGAAGACTGGATTTTGACTGCGCTGAGCGTTTTAAACCGTGGCGTGCCAGAGGACCAGGGTACTGATTAAAACTGATGTTATCTAGCTAGCATGTAGTGTAGAACAAACACTACAGTCTACTGTTTGTTGTCAGGGTAGCATGGGGATCTTGACCAGCTGTTTCACTATGATTCAGTATCTAATCCATCATGGGTCAATTATCTTTGCACAATTAATTTACGATCACCAAGTAGTACTGGTATCTCACCTTTTCCCCTCTAGTGCCGGGCCGACCCTAAAACAACAGGAGAGTTCTCAATAAAAATCTATACATAAGTTATAAGTCAACAATATACCTGTATAGATTGTTTTAGTCATCTATGCTACAGTACCTCGATACCCTCCATCCCAGGCCTTCCGTTGATACCAGGTTCCCCCTACAGTGACACCAGAGATCAGACAGTGAATGCATCCATATATCCATCAACGTATTTAAAAACATTCCAACGAACATCAACATATATAAAAACATACCAACGAACATCAACGTATATAAAAACACATTTCAGACGAACTCAACGTATATAAAACAATTCCACCGAACATCAACGTATAAAAAACGTTCCAACGAATAACACGTATTTAAAAACATCTCAACGACATCACGTATATAAAACATTATCAACCGAAATTATCACGTATATAAAAACATATCAACGAACATCAACATATACAAAAAACTTCCAACGCAACATCAAACATCATATATAAAATTTCCAAGACATCAACTATAAAAACATTCCAACGAACATCAACTCGCATATAAAAACATTCCAACGAACATCAACGTATATAAAAACATCCAACGAACATCAACGTATATAAAACATTCAACGAACATCAACGTATTTAAAACATTCCAACGACATCAACGTATATAAACATTCCAACGAACATCAACGCAGTATTAAAACATCCAACGAACATCAACGTATGTTAAAAACTTCCAACGACATCAACGTATTTAAAAACATTCCACGAACATCAACGCATATAAAACATTCCAACGAACATCAACGTATATAAAACATTCCAACGACATCAACGTATTTAAAAACATTCCAACGAAATCACCAACTTAAACAATCCACGACATCAACGATATAAAACATTCCAACGAACATCACGTATATAAAACACTTCACGAACATCAAACGATATAAAAACATTCCAACGAACATCAACGCATATAAAACATTTCAACGAACATCAACGTATATTAAAAACATTCCAACGAACCATCACTATATAAAAACATTTCAACGAACATCAACGTATTAAAAACATTCCAATGAACATCAACGTATTATAAAACTTCCAACGAACATCAACGTATTAAAAACATTCCAACGAACACCAACGTATAATAAAAACATTTCCAACGAACATCAAGTATGTAAAACATTCCAACGACAACATCAACGTATTTAAAAACATTCCAACGAACATCAACGTATATAAAAACATTCCAACGAACATCAACATATATAAAAACATTCCAACGAACATCAACGTATGTAAAAACATTCCAACGAACATCAACACTGCATTCTTTCTGTCACTACAAATGAACATGGTGGGATTATCTCAGGACAAAACGAAGAACTTACATGAAATCCTTTTGGACCGGGAGTACCGTCAGATCCAGGCTGGGCTGATTTCCCCTGCAGATTTCAAAGGAATGGAGAGATCATTCCATCAGAGGATAGAATGGACAGATCGTTGGACAGAATGTGACTTTTTGGGGCCCTTTTTCATCCCTGGTTGTTCCCATAACATCCCCATAGTGTGTGTAGATTTGTGCGTACAGTAGGTGACCGTGGTCGTTGGGTGCATGTCCCTGTCTATGCTCTTCCTGTGACCTCTCTATGTATTATCAGCCTCAAACCTTAAGTGGTAGCCTATACAACCTCAGTCAACTCAATAGTGTCAGGGGCCTCTGTACCTTATAACCTCAGTCAACTCCCTAACACCCTAATGCTCATCCCCTCCCTGTGTGTTTGCCCACATCAATCTCCTATCCTTGACCACTGCTTCCAGCCAAAAAGCCTCTCTTCAAAAGGCCTGCTAGTCAAAACACACAAAGTCCCACTACACTATTCTTTTATTTTACGCCATGACCCTTCGACCCCTCGCACAGTACAGGCTTGCTACACACGCAGTGTCGGAAACACTTCCTACTCTTTGATGTGATGCCCAGGACCACTCTTGTATACACAGAGGCCAGATACACCTCATCCTATTCACAAAGAGGCCAGATGCCCCTGCTATGAGCACCTGCTATGAGTATTCAGGGGTGTTACAGGGGTGTTGAGCAGTTTAGGGTGGGTTAGGGACAGGGGGGCTATGACTGGAAAAGCCCCTGGTTGCATACAAAAGGATATGTAGGGGGGTTACAGCCCATGGTTGTCCAACTGGTGAACATGCCAGCAATAACACAGGCCTGAGGATTACTGCTCCTCTGTACTGCAGAGTAAACCACTGTCAACCTGGACACATCAACCTGGACACATGAGGTCAATTCATCAAACCAGTCAGTGCTTTTCAATGACGAAAATTGGAATTAAAACGTCAGTGTACTTCCTGAATTGAATGAATTGACAAAAGACAGAAGAGAACAACAAATCAAAACTGAAGAAGAGTTATAGCGTATGGTATGTACTGGCTACTAGAGGATGCTTTTGAGCAAAAACAAGAATGGGTTAGACGATGAGACAGAAGTGGACTCACTGGGCTTCCAGGGGGACCTCTTTCTCCTTTATCACACAGACAGGACTTCGGCTGTGGGCACTGGAACCAAGAGAAGCAACATTTGAGTATACACCTCAGAGATAGTCATCTTTACATTCCAAATGGATGGTTACAAGAAAAAGAGACATACTTACCCCTGTGTTGACAAGCGCGTTCTAAAAAAGAAGAAATAACAGCGCTTTATATTTTGATAGCTCACACTTAGGTGCTCAGTAATGTACATGTTTAAATTGAGCCATTTTAATCCTGGTTAGGTAACTCACTGCGAGAGCCCTACTGATTTGGGATTTAGGGGGTGAAGGAAAACATAAACATCTAGAAGTGTATGGCAATGTCAAGACATGTTGGCATCCTTGAGGACAGCTCACTCCCACCACCACTCACCAGTTCTCTGAAAAGTTTATCCTCCAGCAGGTTGTCTGTAAGGCTGAGGACGTGCTGCTGTGGCGGGGCGCTGGCTATGGAACGTAACCTGACATTGGTGGGCATATCCCTGGGTAGACCCGACAGCCCGATGGTGAACAGACGAATGTTGTGGTTCTTGGCCTCGGATGCGGCGGTCACAGCACTGGGGCTACGGGGATGGTCCACGCCGTCAGTCATCAGCAACATCACCCTCAGGCTGTTGGCCGCTGTCTCACGGCTAAACATCTGGGTGTTATAATCATTTGATTGTACTTTGGTATTGGGTCTAATACTTGTTTTTTGGTGTGGTGCAATTTGTTCTCAATTGGGTTTACTTTTTGAATAGTCCTCTATGAATAATCCAACTATCAACAAACTTTCATTTGTAACCCTATTGGCTTGGGGCTAGGACTGTTAGTGGATAGTTAGTTGAACGGTTAGTTGATGGTTAGTTTAACATCCATCAACCATCTGCAAGGGACAATCCAAATAAAGTGCAACTAGATAATGATATGCAGACCTGTGTAGCGTTAGTGATGGCGTAGGCTGAGTAGGTTCCGTGTCCGATGTAGGCCATGGACGCCACTCTGCTCTGGAACACATCCACATCCTGCCAGTCCCGGAAGTTGTGCTCCAGAGAAACAGAACTAGGAGGAGAAGAAAAAGAAGAAGAAGATGGAGAGCAGTTAAATCTAGAGACGTTAGATGGAGAGCAGTTAAATCTAGAGACGTTAGATGGAGAGCAGTTAAATCTAGAGACGTTAGATGCTTCTGTGACTAGGTGGTGTGGTGTGTGTGTGTTGTGTGTGTGTGTGGTGTGTGGTGTGTGTGTGTGTGTGTGTGTGTGTGTGTGTGTGTGTGTGTGGTGTGTGTGTGGTGTGTGTGTGTGTGTGTGTGTGTGTGTGTGTGTGTGTGTGGTGTGTGTGTGTGTGGTGTGTGTGGTGTGCGTGTGTGTCTGTTGTGTATCTGTGTGTGTTCTGAATTAGGAGAAGTTGTCTCAAACTCATGTTTGGTTGTTCTAGGCTGAGCTGCTGGACAAGAGATCAAGATGAGGAAGTTGTGGAGCTGTTGCTCCTCGTGTTGGTACTAACACACACAGCCAGGGTTCAGGGCAGGAGGAGGAAGGGCCAGAGAGACGACAACCAGGTCCTCAAAATGAAGGAAAGTAAGTGGTTTCATTCATTAATTAATTTATATAATTTTATTAATTCATTCTCATGTATTCATTCACTCACCTGCAATCCTCTCCACCCTGTCTCTCTTTCCATCCCCCTCTCTCTCCCCCTCCCAATAGTTCTGATCTGCCAGTGGAGATCATGTTCATCCTGGACAGCTCAGAGAAGGCTAAGGTGCTGCTGTTTGAGAAGCAGAAAGACTTCGTCCTGCGTTTCAGCACGCGGCTCATGCAGATCCAGGCAGCAGGTTGGAGACTGAGGTTGAGGCTGGCTGCACTGCAGTACAGCAGGTTGGTACTGTAGAGGTTAGAGGGATGAGGCTGACTGTGCTGCAGTACAGCAGGTTGGTACTGTAGAGGGTTAGAGGGATGAGGCTGGCTGCCTGCAGTACAGCAGGTTGGTACTTGTAGAGGTTAGAGGGATGAGACTGGCAGCGCTGCAGTACAGAGGTTGGTACTGTAGAGGTTAGAGGGATGAGCTGA
>NC_036870.1:18017119-18036364 GCF_002910315.2 Salvelinus sp. IW2-2015
GCACTGCAGTACAGCAGGTTGTACTGTAGAGGTTAGAGGGATGAGACTGGCAGCGCTGCAGTACAGCGGTTGGTACTGTAGAGGTTAGAGGGATGAGGCTGGCTGCACTGCAGTACAGCAGGTTGGGACTGAGGTTGAGGTTGACTTGTGCTGCAGTACAGCAGATTGGTACTGTAGAGGGTAGAGGGTTGAGGCGACTGTGCTGCAGTACAGCAGGTTGGTACTGTAAGGTTAGAGTTGAGCTGACTGTGCTGCAGTACAGCAGGTTGGTACTGTAGAGGTTAGAGGGATGAGGTTGACTGACTGTGCTGCAGTACAGCAGGTTGACTGTATGAGGTTAGAGGTTGAGGCTGACTGTGCTGCAGTACAAGCAGGTGTACTGTAGAGGTTAGAGGATGAGGCTGACTGTGCTGCAGTACAGCAGGTTGTTACTGTAGAGGTTAGAGGGATGAGCTGACTGTGCTGCAGTACAGCAGGTTGGTACTGTAGAGGTTAGAGGGAGAGGCTGACTGTGCTGCAGTACAGCAGGTTGGTACTGTAGAGGTTAGAGGGATGAGGCTGACTGCTGCAGTACAGCAGGTTGGTACTCTAGAGGTTAGAGGATGAGGCTGACTGCTGCAGTACAGCAGTTGGTACTGTGGAGGTTAGAGGATGAGACTGGCAGCGCTGCAGTACAGCAGGTTGGTACTGTGGAGGTTAGAGGGATGAGACTGGCAGCGCTGCAGTACAGCAGGTTGGTACTGTGGAGTTAGAGGATGAGACTGACTGTGCTGCAGTACAGCAGGTTGGTACTGTGGAGGTTAGAGGATGAGACTGGCAGCGCCTGCAGACAGCAGTTGGTACTGTAGAGGTAGAGGATGAGCTAACAACCAGAGAGGTTCTATCCCATGGCAGCTGGGATAAAAATCTGGGCGGGAGTGGGCTGGCAACCAGTGGGTTGCTGGTATTAGTTCCCACTGAAGATTCATCTTCTGCCATTGTGCCCTCGAGCAAGGCACTTAACTCTAACTGCTCTCCTTCTAGCATCTCTAGATTTAACTGCTCTCCTTCTACATCTCTAGATTTAACTGTTCTCCATCTAACATCTCTAGATTTAACTGTTCTCCATCTAAATCTCTAATTTAACTGTTCTCCATCTAACGTCTCTAGATTAACTGCTCTCCTTCTAACATCTCTAGATTTAAACTGTTCTCCATCTAACGTCTCTAGATGTAACTGCTCTCCATCTAATGTCTCTAGATTTAACTGCTCTCCATCTAACGTCTCTAGATTTAACTGCTCTCCTTCTAACATCTCTAGATTTAACTGTTCTCCATCTAACGTCTCTAGATTTAACTGCTCTCCATCTAATGTCTCTAGATTTAACTGCTTCCATCTAACGTCTCTAGATTTAACTGCTCTCCTTCTAACATCTCTAGATTTAACTGTTCTCCATCTAACGTCTCTAGATTTAACTGCTCTCCATCTAATGTCTCTAGATTAACTGTTCTCCATCTAACGTCTCTAGATTTAACTGCTCTCCATCTAACGTCTCTAGATTAACTGCTCTCCTTCTAACATCCAGATTTAAACGCTCGCCATCTAACGTCTCTAGATTTAACTGTTCTCCATCTAACATCTCTAGATTTAACTGCTCTCCATCTAACATCTCTAGATTAACTTCTCCATCTAAGTTATTTAAGTCTCCATCTAACGTCTCTAGATTAACTGTTTCTCCATCTAACGTCTCTAGATTTAACTGTTCTCCAATCTAACGTCTTCTAGATTTAACTGTTCTCCTTCTAACTTCTCTAGATTTAACTGTTCTCCATCTAACGTCTCTAGATTTAACTGCTCTCCATCTAACGTCTCTAGATTTAACTGTTCTCCATCTAACGTCTCTAGATTTAACTGTTCTCCATCTAACGTCCTAGATTTAACTGTTCTCATCTAACGTCTCTAGATTTAACTGTTCTCCATCTAACGTCTCTAGATTTAACTGTTCTCCTTCTAACTTCTCTAGATTAACTTCTCCAATCTAACGTCTCTAGATTTAACTGTTCTTCATCTAACATCTCTAGATTTAACTGCTCTCATCTAACGTCTCTAGATTTAACTGCTCTCCATCTAACAGTCTCTAGATTTAACTGCTCTCCATCGAACATCTCTAGATTTAACTGCTCTCCCATCTAACGTCTCTAGATTTAACTGCTTCCATCTAACGTCTCTAGATTTAACTGTTCTCCATCTAACGTCTCTAATTTAACTGTTCTTCATCTAACATCTCTAGATTTAACTGCTTCTCCATCTAACGTCTCTAGATTTAACTGCTCTTCATCTAACAGTCTCTAGATTTAACTGCTCTCCATCTAACGTCTCTAGATTTAACTGCTCTCCATCTAACGTCTCTAGATTAACTGCTCTCCATCTAACGTCTTCTAGATTTAACTGCTCTCCATCTAACATCTCTAGATTTAAATGCTCTCAGTGCTATGACTTCTGTACACACTAGAGGGCGGCAACACCATAATACAACTTTAAATGACGCCAGATCAATTTGGGCTAATGTGATATCATAATTTGTTTGCAAGCAAAGGAAACAGGTTGCACATGAAGCCTCCAGTGAGGGAATAGCTGCAGCTGTAACATCATAATGACTACCCAGGAAACCAGAATCACTGCTCTCTGTGTGAGATCATCTGTTTATTTTACCAAAGTTATTGCCAGTTACTGTTTGTCTTTACAGCAGTATTTTTCAGGATATGGTCAGACAATTTTTTCTTCAGAAAATGTTCCCATTTAGTTACAAAATATATTTTTATTTCAGGAATTTCATTTTTATCGAGTTATTTGAATTGGAATTTGTGATTATAAATGCATAATTCATAAATGCATAATTCCTGAGAATTATTCGGAGAACAAGTTAATGCTATCAAATCAACGGATTGATTGATTTAAAAGCGCAGGCACCACCAAACTCATCATTATTATCACTATTTATTTAAAAAAATATATATAAAAAAACATTTCAATCTGGAATACAATATGCAGCAAATGCGATTGTCATTGGATTTTCTACAACAATATTCTCTCTACGTGTTCAATAGCCTACACTTGACACGAATGTGTTACATAACATAGTTTCAATTAAATTAAATCTTACCTTGATTCTCATTTAAATACAATCAATCACAGTAATAGTCCGCTCATTTGGTCTCAATTACATAATCCAGTGGGCGAGTTTTTTTATCCCCGGTTTAGTCCTAAAGCGAGAGAGAGCAACGGTGATCAACCCGCTCGAATCGATTCAAACCTGCACGAGGGGGCTGCACTGGGAACACTGAATATTTATGAAGCGCGCCTATCATCGCACTGTTGTCAAACAGCACGGGGATGCCTCCCTTTACCAGTATTGTATAAAGCTACAGGGCTGATTCTTATCAGATTGATGGGAAAAAATGAGTTTAGGTTATTGCACATTTTTCATATTGATAACATCAATAGTAAATCAGTTTTTTTCACTGACAATATTGAGGTCAGTCCCACAACCTTGATTTCTCAGTCATCATTCATGCCAACTATTGGTCTATAATATTTATTTATAGGCCCTATGCATAAACCATATTGTGGCCTATCAACCTTCAACATCCTTCCCACCCAACCTCTAATGTTATTAATGTGTTACAATCAAATAAATAACCTTAGTGGGACTAGTGTATATGTTTATATTCATAGCTGTAGGCGATTGAGTCTTATTGAACCCACAGACACCCCCCCGGAGGGTTTTACTACTCGATCTTTGAAGATTTGAATGTGAGCACTTACTCATCCAGCACGCAATGCATGGTTCAATATTCAGAGTGATTGAGTTTCTACCATGATCCACTGACTCAAATACCAACCCTCACCGACATGCTACTAAAACTCAACAGGGACAATATGGCACTAAATATGACTTATGGGGTAAAACACATGAGTACTGTAGACCTGGATCAAATATAAGTCAAATTCTTTAAAAAAATGGAGGTGCACTTGATTTAGCTTGACTGGTAGGCTAGCCTACAATGAAACCAATGTAATAATCCCAAAAGTGCAAACTCGGCCCACCTTGTATGTTGGTCAAACCACATAAGTAATGTGCACTTCAAGACTTTCAGTCACAATTTTTTACCAAGGTCTGGAGTACATGTAGGTCAGCGATCTACACCAAAAGGGTTCCAAAATGATTTTTTTGGCTGTCCCCAGAGGAGAACTTTTGAGGTTCTATGTAGAACCCTCTGTGGAAAGGGTTCTATCTTGAAACAAAAAGGGTTCTTCAAAGGGTTCTCCTAGGTGCACAGCCAAGTAACCGTTGTAGGTTCTAGACAGCACCTTTTTTCCTAAGAGCGTAGGGATGGAGTGAATTATCTGTTAAAGGAAAGGAATAAGAAAAACATCATTGACCAATCACCTTTGAGTAACATCTTGGACCCACTCCAAGCAGCAACCCCACAAGTTCATGGAATAGCAAGTACCAGACCTCATCTGGATGACTGCAATATGAAAGAAACATCATCACTGTACCTGTCTCCTTCCTATAACTCACAGTAAGGAGACATGACCAACAGGGTTTTTATGGCAATTCCAGACGACGTAAATCAAAGGTGTCTGAGAAAGAGGGGTTTCTCTAGCTGAAAAGGTTAGCAATCTTCACATGAGATATGTCCGGTTTGGTGCAACAGGCCAGAAAGACTACAGATGTTGACACAATGTGTTTTTCTGAAGATGTAACGAAAACACCTAGCGACTTTATCAAGGTCACTCACTATCACAGGAACCCAAGAGTGCAAACTTCATGACATATTATCAAACACAGTCTAAACTACATTACGAACTGTTAAAATGCTCAAATTACCAACCTATATTCACAATAGAACACAGGAGTTAGTTGCATTAGTAGCCTAAAATATTTGTATTTCACAATACTTAAAATGTCCTCCTGAGGAATCGGCCATAAACTTCCCTAGTTCCCTAGTTGAAGGGTGCCTAGGAGGGTGCTCACTAGCTGGAGGGGAGAAGTGATCTACATCTACACTGTGTGACAGGGATCATGATGCTTCTCCTTCCAGGCACTACTAACCCTGTGTCACGGCACAGTAGACTATAAAGATGTCAAACCACAGAACATGCCTGTCAAAAGGTTCTGCTTCCGAGAATGTTGAAGGAATGTTCCTTGATAACTGCCTGGCTGGAATTGAAGTCCTGTGTTGCTCTGTTGGTAAGAGCAGGACACTAGCTAAATCCAAGGTTGTGGCTTCAATTCCCACAGGGATTACAAAGGCCTACACTTACAAAAAATGTATGCACTGTACTGTGCTGTAAGTCGATTTGGATGAAAGTGTCTGCTCAGTGGCGTGTAGTGTTATTATTATTCAGTGTGGTGCTGTGAAAGCCATGCTCTGGCACTGTGTGAGTGGGTACTGAGTCAGTGTCTGGGCTCAGGCTGG
This sequence comes from Salvelinus sp. IW2-2015, assembly GCF_002910315.2. NCBI lineage: Eukaryota > Metazoa > Chordata > Actinopteri > Salmoniformes > Salmonidae > Salvelinus > Salvelinus sp. IW2-2015. The sequence continues at coordinate 18,022,585 of NC_036870.1, forward strand.
GTGTCTGGGCCAGGCTGTTAAACCAACAGAGCCTGGCGGCAGGACCGATGCCAGCCCCGCCACCACCGGACAGGGATTTTGGAGGGTGGCTTCCTGCCATCTCTCCTGGTACAGCAACTAAACATGCGACTGAGATAATGAAAGACAAACAACATTAGACCATATAGAAAACAACTCCACGGAGGTGGCAGGCTCTGATGGAGAGAAGGGGAATCTAACACAGGTTGTCTTGTCTTTCCATCAGTTGGGAGTTTGCACGGTCTGTCATCCGTGAGGCCAAAACACCAAATAGTGTTATGACTAGACATGGGGGTGTGCTGTTCAACAGGGTCCAATGGTCAGAGCGTTGCTGCGGATATAGATATGGCAACATTCTAAAGGTTCCATGTTCTATCAGACACACTCTAAAGGTTCCATATTCTATTGGAAACATTCTAAAGGTTCCATGTTCTATTGGAAACATTCTAAAGGTTCCATGTTCTATCGGAAACATTCTAAAGGTTCCATGTTCTATTGGAAACATTCTACAGGTTCCATGTTCTATTGGAAACATTCTAAAGGTTCCATGTTCTATCGGAAACATTCTAAAGGTTCCATGTTCTATCGGAAACATTATAAAGGTTCCATGTTCTATTGGAAACATTATAAAGGTTCCATGTTCTATCGGAAACATTCTAAAGGTTCCATGTTATATTGGAAACATTCTAAAGGTTCCATGTTCTATCGGAAACATTCTAAAGGTTCCATGTTCTATTGGAAACATGATAAAGGTTCCATGTTCTATCGGAAACATTCTAAAGGTCTGTGTTCTTTCTGCAACATTCTAAAGGTGCCATGTTCTATCTGCAAAATTCGCAAGGTTTCATGTTCTATCTGCAAGATTCTAAATGTTCTAATGAATAAGCCCTTGATAGGACTTGCAGTGGCATCCATGGTATTGAACTAGATAAATTCCACAAGGCCTGTCATTTAGGGAGATGTGAAGCTGCAGAGAAGCTGGTGTGTGACCTTTTCCCTTTTTTACAGCATTTGCCTTGCAGCTTGTGTACAAGCACCAACGAGGCTTGGTTTTAAAACTGTAAAACTAAATTTGGCCGGCCTGAACTCTGGGTGTTCAGTTTAATAAAAAAGAAGTGCTCAAAATGTACGAAACGTGACTTCAAAGTGTTACATGTATCTGCAGTAGCAAGCAGAACTCAGGAAAGATCGTTTTATGCCCTTGGGTGCTCATACATGAGTGGCCTGCGGGTATGTAGTTTTCCTGAACCTGCCATACTTGGATCATTTGTTAAACATGTGGCAGTTTTCAGCTTCAAATTTGACTGGTTTGAGTGCTTCATCTGGTTGTATCAAACCTTTTAGATGGGTACCTGATAGGCATGATGCTGGGATAGATATGTGAAACTGGGAAAGAGGTTGTTTTAAACATAGTTCATATTGTATGATGGAGAGTCGTTACATTCATGAAAAAGAGCAACATGAAGTTAATTGAAGAAATGTCTGCCTTGGTATGCAAACTATTACAAAAAATAGTTAGTCAGAGTCTCTCTATCCCTCTCTCTGACAGACTGTCTCTGATTGGGAGAAGTGATATCCAGTGAAGGTGATAGGCTAGCAACTTAACAATCTTGTATGTATCTACAGTATGTCTGAATATGTCACAATATGCAACTGTCCTGCCTTCCCCATGGCTACTATTCTCCTTTCCCACCCATCAAGGAGAAGAATATAGCAAGCAACATATCAAATAATAGTACCACTATCAGACAATCATTACAGATCTTGTGCCATTAAGCAATATTTTATTTATTTTTCATTTCAAAATCAAATACAATTTTATTTGTCACATGCTTCGTAAACAACAGGTGTAGGCTAACAGTGAAATGCTTACTTATGGGTCCTTCCCAACAATGCAGAGAGAGAAAATAGAGAAATAGACCTTTTTTTATTAAATGTCTTTATTTTTTATATAACCTTTATTTAACTAGGCAAGTCATTTAAGAACAAATTCGTATTTACAATGCCGGCTTACACATAAAAATGCAATAAGACGTAATAATAACATTTATAATAAATACACAATGAGTAACAATAACCTGGCTATATACACGGGGTACCAGTACCGAGTCGATGTGCAGGGGTACGCAGTAATTGAGGTTGTATGGAATAAAGTGACTAGGATAGATAATAAACAGTAGCAACAGCGTATGTAATGAGTCAAAAAAGTTAGTGCAAAAAGCGTCAATGCAGAAAGTCTGGGTAGCTATTTGGTTAACTATTTAGCAGTCTTATGATTTGGGGTTAGAAGCTATTCAGGGTATTGTTGGTTCGAGATTTGGTGCATCGGTACCGCTTGCCGTGCGGTAGCAGAGAGAACAGTCTGTGACTTGGGTGGCTGGAGTCTTTGACAGGTTTTATGCCCTTCCTCTGACCACGCCTAGCAGAGTGGTCCTGGTTGGCAGGGAGTACGGCCCCAGTGACGTACTGGGCCGTACCCACTGTCCTCTGTAGCGCCTTGTGGTCGGATGCCAAGCAGTTGTCATACCAAGCGGTGATGCAGCCAATCAAGATTCTGTCAATGGTCCAGCTGTATTAACTTTTTGAGTATCTGAGGCCCCATGACAGATCTTTTCAGCCTCCTGAGGGGGAAGAGGCGTTGTCATGCCCTCTTCACGATTGTGTTGGTGTGTGGACCATGATAGATCCTCAGAGATGTGAACACTGAGGAACTTGAAGTTGTCCAACCCGCTCCAATACAACCCCCAAAACAGGTCTTCTATATGACTCGATTGAGAAATGAAACTCCTTTGAAAAAAGCACATACTGTCTTTGCAGCTTCTACAGATGAGAACATTACAGTTTGAATATTACACTAGTGATGTTCACTGTCAATGGTGTATCTCAGATTAAGTCAAGAATGCAAACCATTCATAGATGTCATAATATTTAGAGAGCATTTGTCAAAACAATGTGATGAATACATTCCTGTGATACAATAAAAGAAACAAAGTCTTGAAAGTTAACATTCAGTTTATTGTGTGTGGGGAAACTTCACTTTTTGCTGATAAGTGTTGCTGAAGCTTATTTTAGTCCCTACCTCACCACTTGGTGGCAGGGTAGAGAAGTGTGGTTACAGCAGTACAGTAGCTTGTTGAACATTTGTACCAACAGAGGGTACTATAACACAGCCATTTCAATTCAGATTATATCAATTATCCTGAGAAAGTAACTTGGTTGAGATGTCAATAAAGCACAGTTTAGTTGATGCTGATCATCTCAAACTGTATCATAGGTCATTTTAGGTTTATTTACGAAGATTGTTATAATGACTAAACACAGACAAGTTAAAGGCTTAAAGGCTTTTATTTTCAAAACAAAGAAATAGAAAAAAAAACTATACATATCTATTTAGAACTGAGATATATATATATATATAAAAAAAAGGCAACAAGACAATTGAGGTTCACATTGACAATGATCTGAATGAATAAGTGGATAGTGCTCATCCACTGGTGGCTAATTCAAACGGATAGTGCTGGGGGTATTCATGGATGACTTTCAGGGCTTCATTGTACAGCTCCAGGTCTGAAAATAAATAAATATTATATGCAAAAACATAGATCTGTAAAAAAAACTAAGAGATGTCAAACCAGCTAAACAGTCTTTGGCAAGTTAAAAAGTACACTCAGCAATATCATCACGCCATGGGGCAACATCACCAACAAGAACTCAAATAAGACTACCACTACTGTTTCTCCCAAATCTGTGCTCTCCCTTGAGGTATGCTGCGCTGCCCACATTGGCAAGAGAGCATATTATTTAGATTTTGTTGCAGGAAGTCACTCTGCTGTGTGTAATGATGTAATTTTGCAGAGTGTACCTTTTGAGAACACATTCCCTTTTCCACAGGAGAGATGACATACTTACCAAAAGGAATGCCTTGGTCTTCTCTGAGCATGTTGTATGCAGAGGCCATTATTGCCCCTTTGTTGGACACTACACCAACCACCTCCACCACCCCACTCAGCTCCTCATCAAGCTGGGAAAGAGAAACAATGTTACATCAGGCAATGCACTAATAGCCATATGCCTTTGAAATTCAAGTACAATGTTCACTTTCAGTTTTGTGATGTCATGTTGTCATTGTCAGATCGTTTCATTCCTAATTCCTAGAAGATAGCTACTGTTCAACCAGTCTACTGTAGTTAGTTGGTTACGTCTTGCAACTGTACTCACGGGCTCATTAAGTTCCACTGATGCAGACTTCCCTTCTCCATCTGAAAGAGTGAATGATTTTCCTGTTGGATGGACCTGTCATAGACGACAAAACAATGAATTGCGATTTAGTCATGCTAATTAGCTAGTTAGTTATAAAAGTAGCGAATTTCATTGGCATTTCTGGCTGTGTACCACCACGACCCTTTCGTCAAGACTGCCATCCAATTTCTAGTGCTGGACTAATGTTAAGCACAATAAAAACACTAACATATTACCTTCTCAACACGTCCAACGAAGCAAATCGGCCTGCTGATATATTGAGACAGCATAGAATTGTTTATTCTGGGTTTTGGTGACTCAAAAACTGCCATTTCGATAGATTTTGCAGAACACAACTTGAAATTCTAGCTACGATTGAGCAAAACAAGCAGGCGATAACGCGGGAAATACTTTGTTACGACGACGTTTCCTCGTTGTTCTATGCTACATTCTTTCCCCGGACAGAAGCTTATGTTAACTATCGTTCCTCATATTAATTTTTAAATGTCACATGAACGGATAATTTCATATAAATAAAACTTCAATCTTTTAAAGTGGAGTCTAATAAATAAACACCAGATTCAAAGCGACAGATTGCGGTACAATCATTATAAAACTGATTAGAATAAAATTGTTCTCGACATTGTTTCTAAACGGACCACTTACAGAACAGGAATGACCGGAAACAGATAAGACAACAGCAACAACACACTGGTCAATGGCTAACTCCACGAAATTGCATAGATAATCTAACAACAACAAAAGTGTATGTTACTTTACTCGACTTTTTAACGAAAAGAAAGACTGGTAGGGTAAGTAATTTGATTTGGTTAGACGAAAACCTAGCTAACTAGACACTAAAGAACATTTAGCTAGTAGAGCATACGTGACATTTGATACTTCGGAAGTTAATAGAAATCTAACTGAAAGTCACTTTCACTTGTATTCAGTTATGGTATTGCGATCTGTGATCAACTTTCAGGCATACTCCTAGGTTCTACATACCAAAAGGTAAACACAACATGATTTCTTTATGCATTTTCTCATTCCAAGTGCCGTGATGATATTGCCGTATGCTTGCTAACGTTTGTTTTTCTCGCCTTTGCAGACCCAGTAAGGAGTCAGTATGTTCAGTTTTTTCGGGAATCGTAATAAAGACTCTTCCAAGAAGTCATCGTCAGAGGGTGGTACAGATGGGTTCGTGATAATAGGTGAGAAACAAATAATCAAACGTCAACCTGCTGACTTTGTAAGAGTCAGAAATGTGTATTTGCTTGATACTCAAAGTCTAGGTATTCAACAGAACTTTGACGTTTCAGGTCGTCCTATTGCTCAGTAGACTCCGCTCAGTTCTGAAACTACCACATTTACCAAACATCTAACAAGTTGGGCAGAACACACACACATAAAGTAATTCTGTGATTTGTTATTGAATCCATGAAATGTTTGGATTCCACAATCTACTGGTTGTACCAATCTTATTTCATAATTAAATGACCAGGCCTCTCCTGGTTGCCTATTGATATCACCCAGAACAATGTTGTGGGGGTTGTGTGTCAGAGTTGCACACAATGACATGTCCAGTGCTACTGTATTATAAAATGGAATTTTAAATGTTTCAAAGCACTGTACACATTCAGTCAATAACATCGGTCTATATTTTTAGTTTATCTTGTTATTTTTTACATTTCTATTAATCATTTTTGTCAACAAGACTAAATCCTGAACCTCTACTTTGTATCACTAGTAAATAATATACGCTTAAAAAGTCCACATGTAGTTTTAAGTTTGTCACCAACTTTGAATAATGTCTTTCACCACTTCCTTGAGGCTGAAATGAACCTGAAATGAAAATAATGAGTTGCGCAAGAAATACGTTTCCTCGTGCTCATGGGCGTGGTAATAAGTCATAACAACAAATTAGCATATGTTTATCGTTAAGTTCAAAACGATAATATAGGATTGCTACTTGCTTTATGAAGATAAATCCTGCCAATTTTAAAGGTCCAAGGCAGAGACAACCTCTTTGGGTACCTTTCAAAATAATAAAAATGTTATTGTTAGTCAGGAATCTCCCTCCTCCCTCTTTCCTCTACCAGGAAAGTGCAGTATAATTGGCTCTTTCTCCCGTGGCTTTGATTGGGAGCGCTGCTGGTGGATCTGGATTCAAATAGTACTCAAAAACAATTTCAAATACTTTAGCTGGGCTTGATTGCGCTTGCCTGGCACTATGGAACCAATAAAGTAGTCGCAAAAGTGCAAACGCTGTCCATCTGGCACTCCAGACAGGCTAAAACTAACACCAAAAGTAGTTAAAGTGATTTCAAATAGTATTTGAACCCAGGTATGGCTTTTGGTGAAGCAGTAGACACAGATGGTCAGGAGTTGTATGTTTCTCTTGGCAGACAGAAGAGAGCCAGTCTCAGAGCCAGCGTTTCTTCCTAGACAAAGGCGAAAGAGTCTGACTGAGATCACAGATGTTTTAGTGTAAACCCAATGACTGTGCTCTGTTTAATCACATTCTCTGATTTTAAAGATGCCAATGATTGTGTGTGTGTGTGTGTGTGTGTGTGTGTGTGTGTGTGTTTCGTAAGGGAGGGATCATTCAGATAGCTGATGAAACCAGGCAGTTTAAAAGGCAAATCACCAAAACTGAATTCATAGATTTACTCTGGGTGTAATCAATGTTGATAGGAGTTGTTACAGAGCGCAAATCCAACAATGTAGGACTATGCTTCAGTCAGAGTTGGGGTAGTGGCTTTCAATATAGGTACAGTTAGGTTAGTTTGTCCCGTTGCATTGAATGAATATTCAAAGATAATTTTCTGTGAGGATTTAAAAAAAAAAAGATTTTAAAATAGTTTTTACTGTATCAAATGTAAAGTGTAGCTACTTGTTTTCCTGAAATCTGCCATTACATTTGCCATCTGCACCACAGCCTTTTTCCACTTTTTGAGAATTCCTGGTACTGATGGCTCCAGACCAAAGGGAGCAGATGTTCTTACAAAGCTGATCTGTGGGGCTCAGTCTGTGTCCATATGTTAGGGGGCATATCATGTGCCACTCCACTACCCTTTCACTTCCCCAGCCAGCGGCCTGCCGGTTGGGTATGTTCGGGCCAGGGCTGGGCTGTGGGAGAGAGCCAGCGGAAAATCCCAGTGGGCAGGGAACTGGGTGGCTGGCAGGCTGATCTTCTGTGGCCCTTCTCGCCTCCATCCACATGTAGTTATTCAGACCAAGATAAATCATCTTGGGGAAGGAGCAAGGCAGTGCAGTGAAAAAAGTTATATTTTCAATTTTCTTAATATTTCAACACTATAAGATTGAAATAACACTCTGAAATTGTGAAAATGATAATTCCCTTTTAGTGAAAGAGTTTTTTTTGTATGTAAAAATATACACATTTGTGTCAACACACCCACATGATCAGACTGAGCATTTCAATGGCAAAATGAAAATAAATTATAAAAATAGCAAACTTTTTTTTGGGGGGGTGGGGTTATTTTCATTAAATAAACACACAGTAATTATATTAGACACACAGTGACGATTTAAAAATAACATTTATAAAGACTGCATGGGGGCTTTAAGGGAAAACAATCTGCTGAGTCCACCCCTGATGCTAGATGGAGGGATGGCTCACATTTGTCAGGGGGTCATGAAGTCGAATCTCATTCTACCTCCGAAGATTAGCTAATTAGCTATTACCATAACGTCCTTTGACAAGGTTTGTATCCTACATCAGGCAAATCTCTCTCCAGTCTAAGCTGTTCATTTGTAACACCTAATATTTTCTCCTCCATTCTGTCAGATGGAATCCAATAACAAAGGATTTGTTTAATTACCTCTGAAGTCATGAAGTCATCTCTGATCCAAGTCTAGGGCCTTTAGTCCCTCAAAGTGTGTGTGTGTGTGTGTGTGTGTGTGCACCTGCCTACAGCTGACCCTCTTGAGGAGTGGTGCTGGTTGACTGCTGAAGTCATGAGCAGCTGCCTGTGCCTCTTCTGGGAGCCCATCTCCCTCTCTCACAGGCTCTTAACCCAGCCGGCAGACAGACAATAGCCTCACTTGTATTTGGATGGCTGTCAGTGTCTACAGGGAGTCTTTTTCACTAACATCGTGTTCAAAGGCCTACACCCCCACACCACATTCATTTTAACATTTGTCCTCAGATGTTGCTTTTCCTTGTCTGAAGTCTTTATTTATTTAGCCAGGATAGTAGTCCACTCAGTAACAATTGACACTGTTTTCCAGGGAGTCCTAAAGTCGTTGCAGGTAATGCAAGGATGGGTGCGCATGCGTGCATCATGCATGTGAGTTCATAAGTGTTTTAGTAATTGGTCACTGGTCATTAACAGAAGATTGTAGTGTCCAGCATTACTAGAGCTGGTTTATTCTGCACTGGCAAAGATGTTTACGAGAAGCCTGCTAGCCTGACAAGCTGCATGTCATTGACCATGTCCACGCTCTGAGCAGGTCACACAACTCCAGCACGAATCATGACATAACGTGATGTCATTGACCATGTCCACGCTCTGAGCAGGTCACACAACTCCAGCACGAATCATGACATAACGTGATGTCATTGACCATGTCCACTCTCTGAGCAGGTCACACCACTCCAGCACGAATCATGACATAACGTGATGTCATTGACAAGATCCACACTGCACAGAGCAGGTCGATGCAGAATGTAATGTGCTCCTTTTCATTCCTCTTCACTTGATCAGCACATGATCCAAGCCAGAACCTTAGGCCTCTCTCCTGAACTGACACTGTTCAGACAAGATTTTATTTTAATGTTTAAAATATACACTGCTCAAAAAAATAAAGGGATCACTTAAACAACACAATGTAACTCCAAGTCAATCACACTTCTGTGAAATCAAACTGTCCACTTAGGAAGCAACACTGATTGACAATAAATTTCACATGCTGTTGTGCAAATGGAATAGACAACAGGTGGAAATTATAGGCAATTAGCAAGACACCCCCAATAAAGGAGTGGTTCTGCAGGTGGTGACCACAGACCACTTCTCAGCCTATGCTTCCTGGCAGATGTTTTGGTCCACTATTGAATGCTGGCGGTGCTTCACTCTAGTGGTAGCATGACGGGAGTCTTACAAACCCACACAAGTGGCTCACGTAGTGCAGCTCATCCAGGATGGCACATCAATGCGAGCTGTGGCAAGAAGGTTGCTGTGTCTGTCAGCGTAGGTCCAGAGCATGGAGGCGCTACCAGGAGACAGGCCAGCACATCAGGAGACGTGAGGAGGCCGTAGGAGGGCAACAACCAGCAGCAGGACCGCTACCCTCCGCCTTGTGCAAGGAGGGAGCAGGAGGAGCACTGCCAGAGCCCTGCAAAATGACCTCCAGCAGGCCACAAATGTGCATGTGTCTGCTCAAACGGTCAGAAACAGACTCCATGAGGTTATGAGGGCCCGACGTCCACAGGTGGGTTGTGTTACATGCCCAACACCTGCAGGACGGTTTGGCATTTGCCAGAGAACACCCAAGATTGGCAAATTCGCCACTGCGCCCTTGCTCTTCACAGATGAAAGCAGGTTCACACTGAGCACATGTGACAGACGTGACAGAGTCTGGAGACGCCGTGGAGAACGTTTCTGCTGCCATGCAACATCCTCCAGCCATGACCGGTTTGGCGTGGTGTCAGTCATGTTGGGGTGGCATTTCTTTGTGGGCCGCCAACAGCCCTCCATTGCTCCCAGAGGTAGCCTGACTGCATTAGGTACCGAGATGAGATCCTCAGACCCTTGTGAGACCATATTGCTGGTGCGGTTGGCCCCTGGGTGCCTACCTAATGCAAGACAATGCTAGACCTCATGCTCGGCTTAGGAGCTGTGTCAGCAGTTTGCAAAAAGGAAGGCATTGATGCTATGGACTGGCCCGCCCGTTCCCCAGACCTGAATCCAATTGAGCACATCTGGGACATCATGTCTCGATCCATCCACCAACGCCACGTTGCACCACAGACTGTCCAGGAGTTGGCGGATGCTTTAGTCCAGGTCTGGGAGGAGATCCCTCAGGAGACCATCCGCCACCTCATCAGGTGCATGCCCAGGCGTTGTAGGGAGGTCATACAGGCACGTGGAGGCCACACACACTACTGAGCCTCATTTTGACTTGTTTTAAGGACATTACATCAAAGTTGGGTCAGCCTGTAGTGTGGTTTTCCACTTTAATTTTGAGTGTGACTCCAAATCCAGACCTCCATGGGTTGATAAATTTGATTTCCATTGATAATTTTTGTGTGATTTTGTTGTCAGCACATTCAACTATGTAAAGAAAAAAGTATTTAATAAGAATATTTAATTCATTCAGATCTAGGATGTGTTATTTTAGTGTTCCCTTTATTTCTTTGAGCAGTGTATATACACACACTACCGTTCAAAAGTTTGTGGTCACTTAGAAATGTCCTTGTTTTCCATGAAAACATACATGAAATGAGTTGCAAAATTAATAGGAAATATAGTCAAGACGTTGACAAGGTTATAAATAATTATTTTTATTTGAAATAATAATTGTGTCCTTCAAACTTTGCTTTCGTCAAAGAATCATCCATTTGCAGCAATTCGTCAAAGAATCATCCATTTGCAGCAATTACAGCATTGCAGACCTTTGGCATTCTAGTTGTCAATTTGTTGAGGTAATCTGAAGAGATTCCACCCCATGCTTCCTGAAGCACCTCCCACAAGTTGGATTGGCTTGATGGGCACTTCTTACTTACCATACAGTCAAGCTGCTCCCACAACAGCTCAATAGGGTTGAGATCCGGTGACTGTGCTGGCCACTCCATTATAGACAGAATACCAGCTGACTGCTTCTTCCCTAAATAGTTCTTGCATAGTTTGGAGCTATGCTTTGGGTCATTGTCCTGTTGTAGGAGGACATTGGCTCCAATTAAGCGCTGTCCACAGGGTATGGCATGGCATTGCAAAATGAGGTGATAGCCTTCCTTCTTCAAGATCCCTTTTACCCTGTACAAATCTCCCACTTTACCACCAGCAAAGCACCTCCAGACCATCACTTTGCCTCAACCATGCTTGACAGATGGCGTCAAGTACCCCTCCATGTTCTTTGTGATCCGAACACCTCAAACTTAGATTCGTCTGTACATAACTTTTTTCCAATCTTCCTTTGTCCAGTGTCTGTGTTTTGCCCATCTTAATCTTTTCTTTTTATTGGCCAGTCTGAGATGGCTTTTTCTTTGCAACTCTGCCTAGAAGGCCAGCATCCCGGAGTCGCCTCTTCACTGTTGACATTGAGACTGGTGTTTTGCAGGTACTATTTAATGAAGCTGCCAGTTGAGGACTTGTGAGGCATCTGTTTCTCAGACTAGACACTCTAATATACTTGTCCTCTTGCCCAGTTGTGCACCGGGGCCCTCCCACTCCTCTTTCTTTTCTGGTTAGAGCCAGTTTGCTCTGTTCTGTGAAGGGAGTAGTACACAGTGTTGTACAAGTATCTTCAGTTTCTTGTCTATTTCTCGCATGGAATAGCCTTCATTTCTCAGAACAAGAATAGACTGACGAGTTTCAGAAGAAAGTCCTTTGTTTCTGGCCATTTTGATCCTGTAATCGAACCCACAAATGCTGATGCTCCAGATACTCAACTAGTCTAAAGAAGGCCAGTTTTATTGCTTCTTTAATCTGGACAACAGTTTTCAGCTGTGCTAACATAATTGCAAAAGGGTTTCCTAATGATCAATTATCCTTTTAAAATTGTAAACTTGGATTAGCTAACACAATGTGCCATTGGAACACAGGAGTGATGGTTGCTGATAATGGGCCTCTGTACGCCTATGTAGATATTCCATAAAAAATCTGCTGTTTCCAGCTACAATAGTCATTTACAACATTAACAATGTCTACACTGTATTTCTGATCAATTTGATGTTATTTTAATGGACAATCAAAGGTGCTTTTCTTTAAAAAACAAGGACATTTCTAAGTGACTCCAAACTTTTGAACAGTAGTGTACACATGTTTGCCAGTCCAGGTTCACTTACAGTTATCCAAACACACAGGCTTTCCACGATGTTGAATGTGAAAACATGCATCCTTACTATAATGTGAAGTCAAGTACAACTGACCTGACCTGTCCTCTGTATCATCAAGCAGAGGTGTGTGTGTGTGTTTTCTTGCTTTTGCCTCGCTATCCCTCTCCTGAAGGATTCAGTGAATGGGAGGGATAAACTCCTGCATGCTATTGAGCAGATGACGGATGCATGCTCTGTGTGTTACTGACTGAGAGAGAACGGGAAGGCGGGGCCTCTGTCTAACTGACTGAGCCCAGAAACAAGGCCATGCATGTACAATGCTGACGACACATAACGAGGAGAACATAGGCTAGGCTTACTTTACATGGCATTATTTAGATGCCCCTGTTGTTCTAGAGGACTTGCTCTCGAGGTGAACAATACCTACTATGCCAAGAATTCCTTCACAGATGTGGATGGAAATGTGGGCTAAATCTTGTGATGAAATTGTGGGAACTTTTGTAATTTACTTTTGTACCTGTAGGACTAAAGGGGGAAAATGAAAGCTTTAAATACAAGGCATAGAATGAATTAATATTGCATACTTATATGCCTCAAACATTGATGGGAATATGATAATGTCAAAGTAAGACAATAGACAAAATATTTTTATTTAAACAGATTTTAAAGCTGCAATATGTTAAACCTTTTGGGCGACCTGACAAAATTCACATTCACAATGTAAGTTGTAGATCTGTCATTCTCATTGAAAGCAAGTCTAATAAACTGTAGATCTGTTCTATGTGCAGTATTTCTGTGCTTCCATTTTTAAGTTTAGTTTTTGTGTCTTTTACATTAGGTTTTGTACACAAGCTTCAAACCGCTAAAAGAAAATACAATATTTTTGGTTATGGAAAATATATTTCACAGTGGTTTAGGTGGTACAATTATTCTCTACACTATACGTGCTTGTTTTGTCACAAACTGAAATTAAGTGAACCATTCGAATTTTAGCTACCAGAAAATGATTTCTGCATAGTGCTTTTTTTTTAAATAGAAAATAATCTGAATTTGAGGTTACTGAAGCTGAGAAACATTGTATTACTAGACTAGAGTAAGCTGATAGGTCCCATATTGATCCTGTGCAGAGTAACGCAACCTCTGTTTTATCATGGGGCTCTGGGCCTCCGTTCCCTTTCATGGAGATCATTTACCCTCTATAGAGAGAGACATTGGGTGACTGGAGACACTGAGCTCAGATCAAAGGAATCTGTTGAGATCAGGGAGGATGACTTCATGCTGCAGAAAGAGTTCAGTCCCACAGGACAGTGGGAGTGGAGATGGCAATGGTTACAGAGGAGAAGAAAGAGGGAGCGAGAAGAGGAGACGACAATGTGCAGTTAGTAACTAGACTAATTAAGGCCCAGTAGTTCTCCCCCAGATGACATGATGCAAGAGGAATGGGGTTGGGAACACAGGCTAGGTTACACCAGAGAGAGGAATGGGGTTGGGAACACAGGCTAG
>NC_036870.1:18037984-18136978 GCF_002910315.2 Salvelinus sp. IW2-2015
ACCAGAGAGAGGAATGGGGTTGGGAACACAGGCTAGATTACACCAGAGAGAGGAATGGGGCTGGGAACATAGGCTAGGTTATACCAGAGAGAGGAATGGGGTTGGGAACACAGGCTAGATTACACCAGAGAGAGAGGAATGGGGTTGGGAACACAGGCTAGGCTACACCAGAGAGAGGAATGGGGTTGGGAACACAGGCTACACCAGAGAGAGGAATGGGGTTGGGAACACAGGCTAGATTACACCAGAGAGAGCTGCAGGCATGCTCTGGTCCACATAGTGCTCTGTGGAACAGTATTACTGTGTTACTAACTTTGTTAATGCTGTGTAATCCATTAATGTGATCAGAATGCCACTCCACTCGTTAAACCACATCTAATCACACACTTGACCTGCTTTTCCCGAAGAAGGAAAAAATACACCAAAGAGGCTAATGACTTCTGTTATGAAGACCACAGGGCAAGTAGGCCATTGTAGATGGGGCTAGTCGTGGGTCTCGTGCACATGTATGTTGATGAAGAATCCAGGCCTAGGCCCGTGGTGTATAATGACAGAATATCTTTCTTTTTTTTTCCTCTCCAGGAGAAACTCTGGACGAACAGAGGAAGAAGATCCAGAACGCGAACGTCGGCAAACCATCATGTAACGTTATTGTGCAACCATCAAAGGTGATTGTCTTTTATAACTAGAGGGCAGCGCTATGCAGAACATGCAGTATAACACTCTTTATGGGCTCTGGTTTAAACTAGAACACTATGTAGGAGAAAGGCTGATGGAGTGTCATTTAGGACCCAACCTGGATGATGTTACTCAAAACTGCCAAGTGGTTCGTTTCGCAAATGCTGTCCTCAGTACCAGGAAACACAACTGTTGTAGACTTAAACAGACAGCAGTGAGACTTACTGACTGTCTCATCCTGCCTTCATATAGTCTGCCTACAGTCTGCTGCTGCTGTGTTGGCGACAGATGCTGAGTGGCATGGGTGTGATCCTGCGCACACACACACACACACACACAGAGAGACTTGAGGACCATCACATGCCACTGCCATTCAGCACGCTCCATGCCTGCTACACTGGGTCTGGACTGAAGTCTGGACATATGGTGGCTGTAGAAGAGCTCTATTGTGTTGCTGCTAGTTCTCTGTTTGATCTGGTTGGTCCTGCTAGTCCTTGAAGTCGCCTGTGGTGATTATTATGGGTTTAATCAAGGCCAATATGTCAATGGCAGAATGTGTGTGTGTGTGTGTGTGTGTGTGTGTGTGTGTGTGTGTGTGTGTGTGTGTGTGTGTGTGTGTGTGTGTGTGTGTGTGTGTGTGTGTGTGTGTTGAAGCGTAAGCTGCATATGGTGACATGGCACTGCAGCTCTGCTCCCATTCAATGAGTGTTATCTACAGTGCTTTGCCCCCATGTTGCGCACCCTGCACCTACATGATGTACAAACACCTACCTACACCAATATAAACCTGTCCTGCTTCACACACTCACCTGTGTTATGGGCAATATATGAAAAATAAGGAGGGCCGGATGGCAGGACCACTACCTACAGTGTTCTGTATTGGTTATTACACAGGTAATTAGTGGTTAAGATGCAACGGTACTTTATCTGTGAAGTTCTAGAAGTCATGAAAAAGGAAAGCACCACACACTGCTTGCTGATCATGCTCCCAGGTGAGTCCTTGGCACCACCGTGTTTGAGAGAACAAACACTCAGACTTTTTTTTAAGGATGTTTCCGTGGTTATGTCCCAACCGAATGCTCTCTTAATTGAAGAGGAATAAGGCATTTCCTGTAACATCTTCTCTGCATTTAAGCTTTTATTCCAAGGCCCGAAGCACTGCTTAAGTCTCCAATCTAGCACTTTATGTGTACACCAAATCCTTTTGAATCAAATGAGTCAATTGAAGAGTACAAATAGTAGGCCGGTTTAATATCATGGTAGACAGGCAAGAATAATTGTATTGTGTGACACTTGCTTGTGTTTAGTAGTACACTTACTGGTACGCTAGTTTAGTTGCTAAGGTTACGGTTTGGGACAGCACCCTAGTGACTTCCTCCCATGGATTTTGCCGAGTTCTGAAACCTCATCGGCATCAATCTGTTTTCATGTTTGACAAAAGTTAGCCACGTTAAGTGTTCCTTTTTTTATTGTGTAGCCTACACTTGTTTCTAAATGCAATGTCTGAAGGTGGATATTTTCTCACCTCTTCTCCTTAGTCCTCCAGTACGACACCTACCCAGGCCCACCACTCTCTAGCCCCTGCTCCACCTTCAGTGATCGCCCCATCACCAGGGCCTATGTGGAAGCTCCCCGCGCCCATAGTGGAGGCAGCCCTGTCTCTCCCAGACCTCCTAGGAGATGTCCCATTCACCCTGGCCCCCCATGTTTTGGCCATGCAGACAGGGGGTCCTGGGTTCCTCCTCTTCTCTGAGATGCTGATGTCCCCCCAAGACATCAATCACAACCTGGCCTCCTTCACCTACGACTTCACTCTGGAGAACTCTGTGCTCTGTGACCATTGACCTGTAGATAGTCTACTTGCTGACTATGACCGCTGGCCTTTTGATCTGTCAACCTCCCCTCCAATACCAGCACTATGTCAACCCTGGGTCGTGTTCATTGGGCAGCAAACAGATGAAAACGTACTGAAACAAGGTGGGATTACCTGGGCTTGTCCAATAAGAAAGACACATGTTTGTTTTCCTTTCCAAAGTGTTTAGCTACGTTTGCCCTACTGAACACAACCTTGGACTGTCTTGGCTCGTTACCATTCAGGTTTAGTTTCAGTTCTATAGGCTCTGTCTGAGAATGGTAGTACTATAATTAATGGTAAACCTGGTTATGGTGATGATCAGAGTTAGAAAACAGGTGTGAGTCAGGTGGGGTCAAAACTGCACCTGCCGGCAGTGATGTATGTTACACACAGTATGTAGGTAGATGGGTACGCAGAGTTCTACCATTAAGATTGTAGACTACTAGTTCAAGGCGAATCACTTTCTGATGTGCATGTCATAGTAGTGCTGGTTCACTGTTTTAAGAACTGTGTGTATCAGAAGAGAGCTAGCTTCATGTCTGATAGGCATGCTTCATCATAACTTTGTTTCATTTGAACAGTGTCTGGGTCTGTAGATTCACCTGTTGCTGCTGTTAGTTTAGAAGTCACTGATTGACCTTTGGGTTTGCACTAATGTACGTATGAGACAGATTTCAGATCGTTTTCAAATCTTATAAAGGAAATTACACGTATTATTCTTTATCTGGTTACTATTTTTTTTTCTCTGTGTCCTCACTTTTGCCAATGAAGTTATGAACTCTTTAACAAGACATTTGAAAAAACGTTTGTGTAGCATGAGCATTTCTATTGAGGAACTATGTAGCTTTTTGATCTATTTTAAAATGTAAGGATATATATCCCCTATTTTTCAACATGTATTATCAGGACTCACTTGATATGGTGACTCTTATGTGGCCTTTCTCTTTTGATCATCATCAGCATTGCTCTAATGAACGCATCATGTGTTGTAACTTCCCAAACGCTGTATTTATTGTTATTTATTCTGAACAAACCAAGTTTCCTCCAGTCTTCATGGCACAGTTTAGATTTGACAGTGTGTCCAGGTATCCTGTCATGTATACTGTATTCATTGCACACTGGTGAACAAATTATCTTGTGAACACACATATGTTCAGTTACCTCTGACTGCTGTACAAATGTGAGAGGGCAAGAAAATACCAATTATATTTAGTTAAAATACTTTTTAGGACTATTATTTGAAGTAAACTCCTTATGAGTTAACTCCTAAGACAACCACTCAAGAACCTGAAAAGATGGCTCATAAGTTGCTGTTATTTTCAGTGCAATGTAGTGGTATTCCACATGTGAAATCATCCATAGAGGCTGCATTTACACACGCAGCCAAATTATTCTTTTTTTGATCAGTTCTTTTGCCATTAATTGTGCAAGAAAATCTGAATTGAGCTGCATGTGTAATCACAGCCTTACTACTGCATACATTATGAAATATTTGTGATTTACCCTTTCTGGACAATCCTTTGCTGTGCATACCTGGAAACAAAGTGTATTTATATCTGTCTGTGTTAAATGATAATGTGGATTTCCCCAGGCCTCTTCCTCTCTTTGTAATTCAATCACTGACCTAACATAGCATTTTTTTTATTTTTTATTATTCACCGGCGTGGAAGGCTACAATTTGAGTTTGAGTAACTTAGTTTGTTTGGTTTACTTGGATGTATTTTGGGGGTTTAGTTACGGTGTGGTTAATTTGTGGTTGTTGTGCATGTTTGCTATTAACAATACATTGTTTTCATTTATCTTGTCATTTTTAACTGAGGGGTTTTCTCTAAAGATGGTTGACCTGTAAAAGCATGAGTACTGTGTTTTTATTAGTAGTAGCTGGTATATAGGAAATACAGTGCATTCGGAAAGTATTCAGACCCCTTGACTTTTTTCAAATTTTGTTACGTTACATCCTTATTCTAAAAGTAATTAAATCGTTTTTTACCCTCAATCTACACACAATACCCTATAATGAAAAACTATTACATTTACATAAGTCTTCAGACCCTTTACTCAGTACTTTGTTGAAGCACCTTTGGCGGTGATTACAGCCTCAAGTCTTCTTGGTTATGACGCTACAAGCTTGGCACACCTGTATTTGGGGAGTTTCTCCCATTCTCTGCAGATCCTCTCAAGCTCTGTCAGGTTGGATGGGGAGCATCACTGCACAGATATTTTCAGGTCTCTCCTGAGATGCTCGATCAGGTTCAAGTCTGGGCTCTGGCTGGGTCATTCAAAGGTCATTCAAAGGTCATTCAAAGACTTGTCCCGAAGCCACTCCTGCGTTGTCTTGGCTGAGTGCTTAGGGTCGTTGTCCTGTTGGAATGTGAACCTTCGCCCCAGTCTGAGGTCCTGAGAATTCTGTGGCAGGTTTGCATGAAGGATCTCTGTACTTTGCTCTGTTCATCTTTCTCTCGATCCTAACTAGTCTCCCAGTCCCTCCAGCTGAAAAACATCCCCACAGCATGACGCTGCCACCACCATGCTTCACTGTAGAGATGGTTCCAGGTTTCTTACAGACTTGACGCTTGGCATTCAGGCAAAAGAGTTGGTTTCATCAGACCAGAGAATCTTGTTTCTCATGGTCTGAGAGTCTTTTAGGTGCTTTTGGCAAACTCCAAGTAGGCTGTTATGTGCCTTTTTTACTGAGGATTGGCTTCCTTTTGGCCACTCTACTATAAAGACCTGATTGGTGGAGTGCTGCAGAGATGGTTGTCCTTCTGGAAGGTTCTCCCATCTCCACAGAGGAATTCTGGAGCTCTGTCAGAGTGACCATCGGGTTCTTGGTCACCTCCCTGACCAAGGCCCTTATCCCCCAATTGCTCAGTTTGGCTGGGCGGTCAGCTCTAGGAAGAGTCTTTTGGTTAATTCCAAACTTCTTCCATTTAAGAATGATGGAGGCCACTGTTCTTGGGGATTTTCAATGCTGCAGACATTTTTTGGTACCCTTCCCCAGATCTGTGCCTCAACACAATAATGTCTCGGAGTTCTACAGACAGTTCCTGCGACCTCATGGCTTGGTTTTCGCTCTGACATGCACTGTCAACTGTGGGACCTTATATAGACAGGTGTGTGCCTTTCCAAATCATGTCCAATCAATTGAATTTACCACAGGTGGACTCCAATCAAGTTGTAGAAACAGCTCAAGGATGATAAAAGGAAACAGGATACACCAGAGCTCAATTTCAAATCTCATAGCAAAGGGTCTGAATACTTATGTAAATAAGGTATTTCAGTGTTTAAGTTTTTGTAAATTAGCAAAAATGTCTCAACCTGTTTCGCTTTGACATGATGGGGTATTGTGTGTAGATTGAGGGAAAAAATGCATTTAATCCATTTTAGAATAAGGCTGTAACATAAGTAAATGTGAAGGGGTCTGAATACTTTCTGAATGCACTATATGTCATATTGGGTTAGAGGATATGTTTTACATGCTATCTGCCCTACTTACCTGCTTCTGTTTTCATAATGCTAGTACCTGACCATCAGCCAAGTATTTGCACATTATCCTGATATCATGTACTCAGTGTTGGGGAAGCTACTTTGAAAATATAGTTTACTTCACACTGGAAGAAGTTAAGCTACCCGTAAACTATATATTTAACTAAAGTTTCTTTGAAAAGTAGTTCACTACTTCCAAAGTCCTTTATCATATGTAGATCTGAAATGCCATAGACAACAATTTGCAAGAACAGATCACTCTGTAGTCAGATGTTAAACTAATATGTAATTTATCCAATTAATCACAACAACAAAATTCAAGTGAGAATTTGGACGGTCCGATGCTGAAAAAGAAAGATGATTGCCTATTTCACCCATATTTTATTTTTGGAAAAGAGTAGTAGAATGTAGTTCCAGTAGTTAGCCACACCACTAAATGGCAAAAAAGTACTTAGCTACTGAAAACACTACCTTGATTTGAATTTAGTTCAATTACCACCAAGCTACTGCAAAAATGTTATTAAATCACTAGTTGAACTACATGTACAGTACTTCACTACTCCTCAACATGGCAAGTACTGTAACTTCAAATTGTTATTAAGAGTTATGGAGGATGTTACATGCAATAGTACATCCGGTAAATCTCTGAACATGCAGTTGTGTGTTCTTTGAAAATGTGCCTACCTCTGAAGAAGTTTGAATGCCACTTTAAAAGCAAACCATTTTACCTTGTGGTATATCTGCCAAGTTTACACCCCCTTATTCTGAATCCTGTCTTCAGCTTTACTTCCTTTTCAGTCCTTGTCCAATGCCTTTTATTTTGCTTCTGTATCCTCTTTGTGTTTTCATTGTATATGAATTTGATTGTGAATCAGCTATACATAATCGTATTTGTTTGAATGTACAAAAGCAGACTATTAAAAAATATGTAAACTGGCCACTCTACTATAATGATTCTTATCTTGTTGGTAGGGAAAATACATATGGTGCAAGTTTACTACTGTAATAAATATGTTTGAACAG
Source organism: Salvelinus sp. IW2-2015 (assembly GCF_002910315.2). Lineage (NCBI taxonomy): Eukaryota > Metazoa > Chordata > Actinopteri > Salmoniformes > Salmonidae > Salvelinus > Salvelinus sp. IW2-2015. Next base: position 18,045,027 of record NC_036870.1, read on the forward strand.
CAATATGTGGATTTTTAGGAAGGATCTAGATACAATAGTTTAATATTTAAACTGTGCAGTGGTTGTTTCAATATACTCAAACTTGTCAATGCCATGAAGATGACTGGTCTAAAGCCGCGTGGGGAAAAATCGATTTGATTGGTCATCCAACTCGGGAACTCTGCGTCTTTCTAGAGCTCCGACTTTCTGACTTGAAGATCACTGACGTCATGATTTGACCTCATATTTTTACATTTACATTTAAGTCATTTAGCAGACGCAGAGTTCCCAGTTGTTTTTCACTCGGCATTATGGCAACAGTGCAGTTGTCAACAGAAACCCAGATGACCTTTCTTTTTTACTGAATATTCTGCACAACCCATTTCTCTGAGATTTAACTCTGCGCCACTCAGGGCGGTCTAAGGTACTGCATCTCAGTGCTAGAGGTGTCACTACAGACCCTGGTTTGATTCCAGGCTGTACCACAACCGGCCGTGATTAGGAGTCCCATAGGGCCGCGCACAATTGGCCAAGGGTGGTTAGGGTTTATCCGGGGTAGGCCGTCATTGTAAATAAGAATTTGTTCTTAACTGACTTGCCTAGTTAAAGGTTAAATACATATTTTTTTTACGCTATCTCGAGAGCAGTCTACGTTGAATCTTCAGCAAACTTCAATGAATCGATTGGTGGATGCTTAGAATTTGGCCAATGACCTCGACCTTACAGTATTATATTGGCCAATCAGAGCTTTACAGTGAGTGATTTTGCCACGCCCTGATCCGTCAACCAGTAGTTTTGACAGAGGAGGAACACAAGAAAGGGGTTGCGTTTTGCAAAACAGACAACATTGAGACAAAACTAGCTAGCTATGTTGTGATTGCGATTTTTTAAGTAAAGTTCGTGGTTTAAGTCGTTTTTGTTCAATATGAAGATGTTTAATTGAGAGTTTTTCGAGAATCCATACTTGTTCGAACACTTAAAAAATGACAAGTAGCAGAAAAAGTGCGAAAAATGTAGGTAGTTAAGCAGTTTACTCTCAACTAGACTTTTACAAAAACAAATGTTCCAGCTAACTTTTTGGAGAAAGTTACCAACTTGCTTTGTTATGTCACATTTATATACTTGAGCAAGCCAACGAAAATACTTTCCGGTAACTTGAGTTTTATTCAAGACTACTTTGTATTTTTGGCAAGTTTTTCAACTGGAAGAGTTGCACTGTGGCAATCAACATCATGTCGACAGCATCATCAGCAACCAATTCAACCCAGCAGCAGCAAAAGAGGGTCAAGCGCAGCGGTGACGGCTCCCCAACCATCTCTCCAGCCGGCTGCAGCAACTGCAACACCACCACGATCCGGCTGCAGCCTATTCGTGCCACGGTGCCGTACCAGCTCTTGCGTGGAAGTCAGCACAGCCCAACCCGCTCCTGCTCCTCTTCATTCACAGTCGCGAGCAATACAGGACCGACATCGACGTCCGGTTGCAACAGTCCTGGCAGTCCGACGCAGCTGCTGCTCGTGAAATCGGTTGGAAACGGCTCGGTGGAGGGCAGGCTGGTCGCAAGGCAAAGACGATCGCCGCTGGACAGCAAGGGCTCACCTGAGCAGTGTCCGAACTCGCCTGTTTTCAAAGGTGCAGTAGTACCCGCGTGTCCATAATGTATTGCTTCCAAAGCTAAATATGCAATATGTTGCTATAACTAGCAAGCTAATTGGGTCAGATCGGGGGTCTCTGCTAGACGCATCAGCATCACTAGCACGCAAACATTATTTTGCTCAAAATTGTGTGTTTATAAGCCAATCCAGAAATAGTAAATAACATACCTTACTAACCCTGAAAATGATGTAATTTATTGCGTATTTCGTATGAATAATTATGGACCCAGTAGCCAAATGTTGTCATGTTCAAATAATGAAATGGCATCAAAGGGATACTTCGAAAGCAGACATGCATATTAACTGTTGTTTAATTTTCAAACAATTGCTTTGGGCTTTCGATGTATGTCTCCGTGGCTATTATATTATTATGGTGATGATGCAGTTACTGTACCGCCAGGCCAGCGCGCGCCAGTTAAGCTAAATACGGGTTACATTTCTAGAATACTGGCAACGGCAACCACATATTGGACATGTTAAAATGATTAACTAAATACCAATCATGATTAGTGTGACGTAGTCATTTATTTCGGTATCTTGTTAAATGTACGCTTGTTTGCCGGCGCTAAGGAATGGAAAGAATTACGTAGTTGAGGGAAGGTCTTTCGCTTATGGCAACACTGAGGCCTAGCAGGAGCGAGTGCATTTCGAGACGTTAACACGATAATTATATTGCAAGTGCTGCTCCTGCTCGATGCAAATAAGTTTTTCTAAAGCTGCATTGTTATTTTACACCTTACAGGAGAGTACAATGTACTAAATTTGACAGATAAATACATCCATCTAAGAGGTGAAATGCTATTTTGGAGTGCTATTCTTTCCCAGCACTTATGATTGCATGGATTCTAGAAGAGGTAGAGACAGGGTATTCCAATGCATTTCTCTAGCTACCAGGTCCACAATATGCTGTCTCTATTCACCCTCTTTCAAAATAGGTGACCCCAATAGAATACAGTACCCAGGTGTGCAATGCAAATTCTGCAGGTCTGGTAGTACTGTCTGCTGGTAGTACTACTGCTTTGACAATGGGATACCATGACTCAGACCCCCTAGAAAGCCTTGACCTTTGGCCTTACTCTGTGTCAAGCCAGAGATGATGGATGCAATATGGAGAAGTCACTGGTGACCTCAGATGTTCTGCACATTTTAGGTGCAGGGCATTGGACAGGTGGCCCCATGACTTGGGTTGAATCCCATTCTGCATTGCAGCGCACAGAATGGAAAAGCCCCCCAAAATGAGCCATCTTATCATACAATCTCATAGAAAGCATATGATATTCTAAAGGCTAGATATCTCAGATGTAACAGTTTGTCGTCTGTACTGTAGTCATTTTGAATTCGAGGTCAGGTCAAACATGTAGGCTCTAGTCTCCTCCAAATAATGACAAGTGACAACCACATGAAATAGTAATTTGATAATATTAATGTCCTCTGTGTTAGAATGCTGCGCTTGTGCAGTGATTGTTGGCAGCCCTAAGTGCTATGCAGTCATTAGTACTCCTCTATTAACACTATCCTGTTCCTACATTAGCATTGAGGTAGTGCCTTGGGTCCTGTGTGTGTTGGTTATGCAGCATGCACTAGTCTGTGCATAAATGTTGTTTGTTTGATAATGGGTGACAGGCAGGTCTGTTAGGAGACAGGCTATTCATTCCTTCCTGCTCACACTCTGGTTGGTCGCTGCTGAAAGTGTTCAGGCCATGGTGACATATTCTGACGTTCCATCACATTACCTTTTAAAGTGGCAATATGTAACTTTTTGGGCGACTGACCAAAATCACATAGAAATGTGAGTTATAAGAACTATCATTCTACTTGAAAGCAAGTCTAAGAAGCGGTAGATCTGTTCTATGTGCGTTATTTCTATTCTTCCCGTTTTGTTTTTGTGTCTGTTTTGTACATCAGCTGAAACAACAATATTTTTTGCTTATGGAAAATATACTTCACAGCTGTTTTAGATTGTACAATGATTTCTTACACTATACTAGCTTATTTTGTTACATAAACGGAAATTAAGCAAACTAGATGTTTACCAACCAGGAAATGGTGGAGCAATTACTGTATAATGCAACTTTAAGCATGATGATGGTGATGTCATCTCTCAGAACCTTAGACTTGGTGAACCCCTGTAGAGTGATGGTCCCACAACATTCTCATTCATTCTCATTCATCGTGACTCAAAAGGCCCTATTAACAAATCACCTTTAGTTGAAATCTAGCTTATATGAACCAGAAATAACAGGAAAGTGTTTAAAACCATCTGTTTGAAGTTGGCTGACACTGTCAGTTCTCTGTTGGAGTAGAGACAAGCCTAACTCTCATTGCTACAGGGGCGTTCTGTTGAGGCATTGATTTTGAGTGGGGGTGTTCTGCAGAGTACATCTGCTGCTTGAATTTCCATAGCATATTGAATCTGGGCTCATATCACATTATGTATAGAAGAATCAATACCTTGTTGTACAAAAGGAGGATTCGTGAGACGAGAAGTGGTGAAGCTGTAAAGTTGTGCCGTTATGGTTACAGGTCTTTAAGCATATTGCTTGTAAAGCAGGCTTATAGAGGACTGCAGGCTGGGAGTGATTTAGAATACGTTACTCTGGCATGAATGGCTTTAATGGTGAAAATGGAACCGTTTTATCTTCAGGTAGGGGGGGTTCTGTGCCATAGAAAATGTCCCCTCATGTCAAGTTATGAACAATGGGACAGTGAATATGTTTACGTAGGTGTTATCTAATATACGTTCCTTTTGACACTTGAAGTCATTAACTACAAGGGATTTCTTGTGAACTCTCTCTAGGTATAACTTCAGAGAGAGCGGGTTGTAAACTATGCTGAAAAGTGTGTGTGTGTGTGACGCATCAGTTAATTAGCCAGTCCTATGCTCTCCTGAAGCTGTAAAACAAAGTCAAGGCAGCTTCCTGTAATAGGCTTGGCATTAAGGGAACACAACACCACAACAACCATCTACTTCCTGATGAAAGTATCCATAATGCAAATCTGTGAGCTACGTCCTATATTAAGCTAGTGCGCTACTTTTGACCAGAGCCACAGGCTTCCAAAATGGCACCTAGTGCACTACTTTTGGACAGCTCTATAGGGATCTGTCATGCAAAGAGCCTGTTCTGCTAGTGACAGTCCTTGTGTGACCCTGTGCTGAACTGTCAGCCACACTTAATGAGAGAGCTATTATGACTGATTAATAGGTGACCTCATCACCTTGAACAGTGAACACAACCGGTCTCTCTTCCAAACTCCAATATGGGTCCATGTTGCCTTTAAATAGTAAGGGGTTGAATGAATGAGTTAGTTGTGCAGATGGAGAGGGATTGTGTATCTTGTGTGAATGCTGTGCATTCAAACTCTGGCAACACAAAGACCGTGGGTTAAATTCCTGCAGGGATCACTTGCACACACTCAAAATATATTCACACACTACTGCAGGTGGCATTGGATAACAGAGTCTGCTAAGTGGCATGTATTATTATATTATTAAACCCCTTCGTAAATCTTTCAATGCTGTTCGGCTACACAGTGAGAGTGATTTCATCTACAACATTTATTCATTTTGAATCATCCCATACTTTTCTGTCACAACTGTCAAATAAGTGTCCCCTAGTTTCTACATCAAAGGCTAAGCTTACATCTTGGCTAGAGAAGCTTGTATCTGCGACCAGACCCAAATGTTAGGCTATTTCAACTTATTCTTTCCATTGTTTCCATTTAGAATTTTTGGTCTGGCTGGAAATCATTGATATTTACGGAAAGCATATGCACACAGGGCATTGTTCCAAAGTGGGAATATGTGTTTTTCTTTATTTTTTGATGGCATGATGATGGGAGCTCTCAATGTAGAGGCAGGAAGTTCTGTTTCCAAAATAGTAGTTTTGCTGAGTTTAGCTTCTTATCCAGAGCCACTGATTTTATAGTTTGTTTGTATGTATAGGCCAGAGATCGGCAATCATTTCCAAGTATCATCAAAGCTTTATTTCAGAAGTTATCTTGGCCAGTTTCATTGAGTCATTCAATGTTTAGGTTAGTTGTTGTTTTAGTCACATTATTATGTTAGTGGTCACATAATGTGAACCTGTGAATGGTCATACTGTAGTCAATATGCTATAGAAATGGAGGCCATAACCATATTAGGGTTATTAAATGACCTGAGACTGATGGTTGTTGCATGGTTTAGCTGTTGTTTCTGTAACCTAGGCCTAAACCTGTGACATGTTCCTGTTAGGATAGGTGTTCCATATGTAAGGCGTTCTGTCAAACATTGTTCTGGTGTGATGTGGGAGAGTTTCTCTGTCAGTCAACACCGTTCCTTTCTCTGTTTGTTCCCCTGGTAAGTGCCATCGATCACCTTCATCTAAATCATTTAGTGTGTATTTGATTCATAGTTGGTCCATGCCTCACCATTGTTCAGCAGCTTAGGGTTAACTGGAAGGTTGCACTGTGCATTTATGTGTGTGTCAAAGGCTATGGTATGGCAATTTGTGTTTGCCTATGGCCTGGGGAGAAAGTGTGTTGGGCTTAGAACAGTCTTTGTAACTGTCATGGCTTCATTTAGTTGTAAGCCCTGATTAGCACTGTATTTTATTTTAAATGATTACTTATAGTAGGCCTATTTTATATAGTATCGTGTTCTACATTTTCCAGCACTGTTTAACTATTATTTTGAAAACTGACTGCAGGTTGGCCGAGCATGGGAACCAAACAGATTTGACTACATTTCTATTGTGAGAGCAGCGTTCAGTCTGGTTGGCTCTCTTTCCTCCATTAAATTCTCTACTTCTAGGCCAAACCTTGTGAAACCTGACCGTAACCGTTGGCTTTATTTTGATAAGATCCCCTGAAGAGCTCAGTTTATATGTTTAGTCTTTATCTGACTAGTGCCATTGGTTTTCTAACCTTCCGCATGACAGTGTGTCACACTGCCTAGCTTTGAAGAACATTTGCAAATATATCCATTCCTTTACAGTCCCCCCCCCCCCACCCCTTGTGTGTTAGGATTTACGCATCGTTGTATCAGATATTATCAAACTGCTGTTTGATTTTCTCGTTCCCTAATGTTGATATTAATGCTTGTATAGCCAACTATGACAAAATACAGGACGTGTTTTAGACAACATGTATCTGACAGATGTTTTCAGCTCTCTAGGCTCTTTCTGGTAACATGTCTTAGTTCTGTATAGCGTTTTCCCTATACCATGTCACTTTTTGGAAAAGGTCAAACCTTGTTCTGAGCTGGACTGAAAGAACTTCCTAAGGTTGTTGGTGCAGTTTGTTTGTCATTGAATGCCTACGTAACGTAAAGGCCTAGGTATGAGAGAGCACATACAAACTCATGTTTATACACACAGACACACAAAGACACATGCAAGCAATGTGCTGTGATGGTGCCAGTGGACTGCTCCTTGACAGCTCCTGGCAGAGTCATGCTCATCTCACTCTCATCTGGTCTCAGAACGTGGGGAAAAAACGGAGGGAAATGTGTCTGTGCCAGGAGGCAGACACCTAATGCTGTAGGCCTATGGAGTAGAAGAGGCCTGTCCAGTAGACCTAATGTTGTGGCCTGCTAGTAGAGCTGGGCGATATGGCCAAAATATCACAATATGGTATTAAAAAAAAAAAAAAAAATATATATATATATATATATATATATATATATATATATATATATATATATATATATATATATATATATATATATATATATATATAATATATATATATATATATATATATAAATGATTTAAATGGGTCTTTCTCCTTTCTGATTGTTTTATATGTTCAATTAAACTTTAACCTAAAATAAAATAATTTCCTGAATTTGCATCAATTTCTGCATTTCCTGCACTCATTTGAGATAATTTCCACACTGCCACGATATGGGCAAAAATACTAGGCCTTATTTTTAACCAAATGTTGCAATTGCGATTTAGATCAAAACACTTGAGTGAACTTATGGAAATATAATGTATTTTCTATAGTTAGAATATATATTTAATAATAATAATAAAAAATACCTTTGAATGCTGTGTTTGACATGACAACAAATTAAAATGCCATGGACGAGTTATTGTGACAGGGTAGGAACCAAAGGGATGTTCAGTGTTTCCTAAGGGACCCTATAATCTTTGGCTACATGAAATCTTTATTCATGTAGCCAACATATTCATGCTTCGCTTATTCCTCTTTGATTTAGAAGATATGGTTGCACAAACAACATGTTGATTTAGGCCTCCACTAGCACTGGTATCAGGCTGTATTAGCTAGCTATGTTTCCTCTGACTCAGTACATTTATTAGCTAGTTAGCTAATTAGATATTAGCATTAGTGGCTAATACGATTTAACTTAACTTGCTAAGAAAATACAAACTAGCTGTTTGCAGATGTAAGAAACACAAGCTAATCTTGTAATTATAGAACGCTTGTGTATCTATATTAAGATCAAAGTGGAAACAACATCGTTGTCATCAACATTGTTGCATGTGCTGCACTAACCATGCAGACTGAACGAAAGTGTCTCGTGGTCAAGCAACAACAAATACTCCTTGAGTGACAGAGGGTGGGACTAGATCTGTGTGGAAAGCGGCATGGAGAGAGAGAGAGCGGAGAGGGATGACTCAAGTAGTGGAGTAAACTATACAAATGGACGTTACACATGGCAGATCACATTTAACAAACCGTTATAGAAGGAAAAGTAAAAACCCAAACCGGTCCGTGCATCAATTCCGGTATAGTAAAATACGGTATACCACCCAGCCCTAGGAGAAGCCTGCACATCTCGGTGGAACACTCGATCCGTTTTGAGCTCAGACCTGTTCCACCTAGCCTCATCATGAGAAATAATCTCCTATGTGTCACAGTGTAACTAGGCTAACCGTTACAGACACAGCCTGGGGCTGTAGAGCTGGTGTGAGGAAGGCCTACACTCTTAGCACCCTTATTCTCTATCTAGAACCGGCTGTCCACATAGGAGAACCCTTTGAACTAGTGTTGTCATGATACCAACATTTTTCTAATGTTACCAGGTCAAGTATCACGATACCAAGTAGTATCGCGATACCAGAATTCTGAGTGGCCTGACGTCCTGTTTGCCTTGTCCCACCGACGCTTGTTCCTGTTTTCTAAATGTTATGCGCATGTGCTACACAAAACAACCTGTCACTGATATTCACACTCAATATATACTCAATACATACTCAATACAACACATATTGAATKTAACTTTACACTGCATAATAGATACTGCATAGAAWGGCTGATTTGCTCCTATTTGCAAAGGCCTACCTGTGATCTGGCTGGAATGGGAGGGAGGAATATGCTGTACATGCAGAATGATCTGTATCTCATTGTGGCAGTAAGGGGAAAACACTGCATGAAACATTCTTTACTCTTCAGTAAGCGCGTGCACACACACACACTCTACCACCATTCCTCACAGATTCTCTCTCCCTCACTCTCATAAACACACACACCATACTCTCTCTCTCCCACAAACACACGGCTCCCAACTTTAAAAACGTTAGGCACCAAACAAAATTTAAGGAGCACCAGAAATAAATTCATGTTGGATATAGTTTCGGCCTACATTATGCCTATATGAATCCTACCCTTTGATGCACAGCTCATGAGTAGCAGACCCTTTTCCTTTCTTCCTGGGCCAATGAAATTAGCCTAGACCTACTGTCAAGTTACCAGGTTGTTAGCTAGCTAGGTAACATGACTGAACAACGTTGTTTGTTATCAAACCAATAACTAGTGGCCCGGGATTAATTTAAAACAACTCGTGACATGGTTTGTGAAATTATATCAAATGGAAGAAAAAAGGTATCTCTGGTCATATGAGTCATTTTTTAAAATCGGTTTGAGCTAGACAAGTTGTTTTCTTTGCTGTAAACAATCCTGTTGCAAAGCTGTTTTTCCTCTCTGGCACTGATGAGTGACAGCAAACTTGCAAAGCCTACTCAGACTGCCCTGTGCTCGTATACCAGTGAGGAAATACACAATGCATCAAACTTTGCTCACTCTGCTCCAATGTATCAAATGTACAAAATGTAACAGAAGACACATCAGGGACTACATCCCCACGTGCCATCACGGTTCAATTCTGATTTAAAAACTGATATAGGAATAGATGTGCATGAGGAGTGGAAGGAGATAAGCAGGTGAGTGATGGAGGGATAGGTGTACAGGAGGAGTGGAAAGAGAGAAGCAGGTGAGTGATGGAGGAATATATGTGCAGTAGAAGGAGAGAAGCAGGTGAGTGGAGGAATAGATGTGCAGGAGGAGTGGAAGGAGAGAAGCAGGTGAGGGATGGAGGAATAGATGTGCAGGAAGAGTATCCTGGCTGGTTGCATCACTGCCTGGTACGGCAACTGCTCAGCCTCTGACCGCAAGGCACTACAGAGGGTAGTGCGTACGGCCCAGTACATCACTGGGGCTAAGCTTCCTCCCATCCAGGACCTCTATACCAGGCGGTGTCAGAGGAAGGCCCTAAAAATTGTCAAAGACTTCAGCCACCCTAGTCATAGACTGTTTTCTCTACTACCGCATGACAAGCGGTACCGGAGCACCAAGTCAAGGACCAAAAGGCTTCTCAACAGTTTTTACCCCCAATCCATAAGACTCCTGAACAAGTAATCAAATGGCTACCAGGACTATTTGCATTGTGTGCCCCCCCCTCTCTCCCCCAACCCCTCTTTTATGCTGCTGCTACTCTCTGTTTATCATATATGCATAGTCACTTTAACTATACATTCATGTACATACTACCTCAATTAGCCCGACCAACCGGTGTCCCGCACTTTGGCTACCCGGGCTATCTGCATTGTGTCCTGCAAACCCTTCTTTTATGCTACTGCTACTCTCTGTTTATCATATATGCATAGTCACTTTAACCATACCTACATGTACATACTACCTCAATCAGCCCAACTAACCGGTGCCTGTATATAGCCTCTCTACTGTCCATAGCCTTGACTGTTATTTTTCACTGTCCTTTTCCTTTTTTATTTTACTTACTTATTGTTCACCTAATATTTTTTTGGGGGGGGGGAAATTGCACTGTTGGTTAGAGTAAGCATTTCACTACAAGGTTACCTGTTGTATTCGGTGCATGTGACAAATAAACTTTGATTTGAGTAGCAGATGAGAAGCAGGTGAGCGATAGCTGGTAGGGGATACAGCTGGCTGATTACAGCTGGCTGATTACAGCTGCCACGTGATATGTGCATAAAAGTGAAGTGGACATTATTGGACCGGCACATGCAGTGCATTAGGGAAGGGGTCTGAATACTCCACATTTTTTTTACGTTACAGCCTTATTCTAAAATGGATTTAATACATTTTTCCCCCTCATCAATCTACACACAATACCCCATAATGACAAAGCAACATTGTTTTTGCAAATTTATAAAAAATGAAAAACAAATCTTATTTACATAAGTATTCAGACCTTTTGCTATAAGCCTCAACATTTTGCTGTGGTAAATTCTATTGATTGGACATGATTTGGAAAGGCACACACCTGTCTGTATAAGGTCCCACAGTTGACAGTGGATGTCAGAGTGAAAACCAAGAACACAGTGGCCTCCATCATTCTTAAATTGAAGAAGTTTGGATCCACCAAGACTCTTCCTAGAGCTGGCCACCCGGCCAAACTGAGCAATCGGGGGATAAGGGCCTTGGTCAGGGAGGTGACCAAGAACCCGATGGTCACTCTGACAGAGCTCCAGAGTTCCTCTGTGGAGATGGGAGAACCTTCCAGAAGGACAACCGTCTTTGCAGCACTCCACCAACCAGGCCTGTATGGTAGAGTGGCCAAAAGGAAGCCACTCCTCAGTAAAAGGCACATGACAGCCTACTTGGAGTTTGCCAAAAGGCACCTAAAGGACTCTGACCATGAGAAACAAGATTCTCTGGTCTGATGAAACTGAAATTGAACTCTTTGGCCTGAATGCCAAGCATCACGTCTGGAGGAAACCTGGCATCTCTATGGTGGAAGCATCATGCTGTGGGGAAGTTCAGAGGCAGGGACTGGGAGACTAGTCAAGATCGAGGGAAAGATGAATGGAGAAAAGTACAGAGAGATCCTTTGATGAAAACCTGCTCAGGACCTTAGACTGTGGCGAAGGTTCATCTTCCAACAGGACAACACCCCTAAGCACACAGCCAAGCAGGAGAAGCTTCGGGACAAATCTCTGAATGTCCTTGAGTGGCCCAGCCAGAGCCAGAGCCCGGACTTGAACCCGATCGAACATCTCTGGAGAGAACTGAAAATTGCTGTGCAGCGATGCTCCCCATCCAACCGGACAGACCTTGAGAGTATCTGCAGAGAAGAATGGGAGAAACTCCCCAAATACAGGTGTGTCAAGCTTGTAGCGTCATACCTAAAAAGACTCAAGGGAGGGTGTAATCGCTGCCAAAGGTGCTTCAACAAAGTACTGAGTAAAGGGTCTGAATACTTATGTAAATGTGCTATTTCAGGTTTTTTATTTTTCCATTATGGAAAAATAAAAAACCTGAAATAGCACATTTACATAAGTATTCAGACCCTTTACTCAGTACTTTGTTGAAGCGTCAGCTGGTTATTTTAGATCTGAGAAATTTGGTCGTATCATATGAAACTACTATGGTATTGTAAGATTTGGGTATCATAAAAACTGACTTTGCACACGGCTGAGTGGAGTTTCAACATTTTGCATGTGATATGGGTCTCTTGCGAAATGGATATTACACGTCAAAATTGTGATTTTTGAATGTGAATTAGATACATTTTGCAGCCCTAGTGTTAAAATGCAACAATTCTAAAGCTTCCCAGTGCTTTTTGTGTTTAGTCTGAAAAAGACTTGAAGCCAGACATGCTGATTTAGCTTTCTGAGATGAAACACAAGCAGCATCTTTCAAAAAGACCTCAGCATATTATTTCCTCTTTCTTACTTCCTGTTCTTCTTCAGACCTCAGCTGTGTCAGGTCGGCAAACTGCTGCTTGGCAGTGTGTCAGATCACAGCCACGGCCTTATTATTACCTCTCTCAGAATGTAGTAGTGTTTACCTGTAATCCAGTGGATTTGCCCCAGGTGACCCTGCCCAGTACCTTTTGTCAGTGGGCTTTGATCCCACTAAGGCCTACAGGGCTTGTCAGTTACCTCAGGGGCAGGGTAAGGGAGCCCGCTGCCCTAAGTCCACCTAGTACACTTGAGGACACCACTGGTGTCCTTGGGTCTTTTGAAAAATGTCAAATGCTTCACTCAAATCCTGCGATCATAGCCATACATTGAGGTTTTGTAGCACAGGAAAAAAAGATCAACATTTACTCAATAGTTCCCAGTTCTGAGAGACTTCAGCATAGATCAAGTCCTCCATAAATCAGAGGTGTTACGGTACACAGCACAAGTCTGTTTCATTTCATACTGGAATGTTGTTCTTAGAAACATGGCCTGTTTGGTCAACTTTGCTAAATGCCTTATATATTAGCTAGCACCTTGTGAGTTGAAGCCTTTTGCTTTTTAAAATTCTAGCCCCATACAAGGCCACAGGGTTAGGAGGGTGTAAATATTGTTGTTTCTATCTTATGCGAACACACACACCAGAGAGTGTTGCTAGAACAAGCACACAACCCTTGACCCAGATCCTCGGGTATGTGTGAGGTATTGTTATCAGGTTTTGCCTCACCGTGAGGGAGGACAGGCTGGGCTGCTCTCGGCTGCTCCAAGGGTAACCAAGTCAACCTGCAGTCTCTGAAAACAACACCATGTCTCAGTCTGCATTCTCACATATTGCCTCTAGAACAGAGATTGTGGGGATTGCTTCTGACTGTACAGAATGTGAAGGTGGATTGGCATAGTATTCTGATCAGTTGTTAATAGATTATAAACACAAAGTATTGGACTAGGTCAGGCATTGCCTTTTGAGAGCCTCCTCAATTAAAATGTGTCTCCCCCCTCCCACTCCAGTAGAGCGGTCCAAACCCCAGCAGCAGGTGCGTAACTCAGGAGCCATCCGGCGGACTTCCTCCCTTGGTACCATCACCGGCCCCTACCTCACTGGCCAGTGGCCTCGCGACCACCATGTGCACTACCCCTCATGCATGAAAGATAAATCGACTCAGGTAGGTGCCCCCTCACTTCCTGTCCCCTATGTTTCATGTTTTATTGGGTCCCCCCTGCTGAGATTAATGAATGAATGAATGTACGTACACTATGCTTTGTGCATTAAAGAGAAATCCACTCAGGTAGGGGCCTCCTCACTTCCTGTCCCCCTACCCTTCATGTGTCACGCTTTGTTCGGTCCTCCGACAGAGATGAATGCAAGTGGCATTTATTCAACAAGAAAGAACTGATGATATTCCAGCTAGAAGAAACTAGATGTATAGATGGCTCTGGTTAGCGCTGGTTTATTGATAGCTCTGATTAGCACTGGTTTATTGATAGCTCTGATTAGCGCTGGTTTATTGATAGCTCTGGTTTATTGATAGCTCTGGTTAGCTCAGGTTTATTGATAGGTCTGGTTGCTTCTGGTTTTATTGGATAGCTCTGGTTAGCTCAGGTTTATTGATAGGTCTGGTTAGCGCTGGTTTATTGATAACTCTGGTTTATTGATAGCTCTGGTTAGCTCTGGTTTATTGATAGCTCTGGTTTATTATTAGCTATGGTTTATTGATAGCTCTGGTTGGCTCTGGTTTATTGATAGCTCTGGTTAGCTCTGGTTTATTGATAGCTCTGGTTTATTGATAGCTCTGATTAGCTCTGGTTTATTGATAGCTCTGGTTTATCGATAGCTCTGGTTAGCTCAGGTTTATTGATAGGTCTGGTTAGCGCTGGTTTATTGATAGCTTCTGGTTTATTATTAGCTCTGGTTTATTGATAGCTCTGATTAGCTCTGGTTTATTGATAGCTCTGGTTTATTGATAGCTGTGGTTAGCTCTGGTTTATTGTAAGCTCTGGTTAGCTCTGGTTTATTAATAGCTCTGGTTTATTGATAGCTCTGGTTAGCACTGGTTTATTGATATTCTGATTAGCGCTGGTTTATTGATAGCTCTGGTTTATTGATAGGTCTGGTTAGCGCTGGTTTATTGATAGCTCTGGTTTATTGATAGCTTCTGGTTAGCTCGGTTTATTGATAGCTCTGGTTAGCTCTGGTTTATTGATAGCTCTGGTTTATCGATAGCTCTGATTAGCTCTGGTTTATTGTAAGCTCTGGTTAGCTCTGGTTTATTAATAGCTCTGGTTTATTGATAGCTCTGGTTAGCTCTGGTTTATTGATAGCTCTGGTTTATTATTAGCTCTGGTTTATTGATAGCTCTGGTTAGCTCTGGTTTATTGATAGCTCTGGTTAGCTCTGGTTTATTGATAGCTCTGGTTTATTGATAGCTCTGATTAGCTCTGGTTTATTGATAGCTCTGGTTTAGCTCTGGTTATTGATAGCTCTGGTTTAGATCTGGTTTATTGATAGCTCGGTTTAGCTCTGGTTTATTGTAGCTCTGGTTTATTGGTACTCTGGTTTATTGATATCTCTGGTTTATTGATAGCTCTGGTTTATTGATAGCTCTGATTTAGCTCTGGTTTATTGTTAGCTCTAGTTTATTGATAGCTCTGGTTTAGCTCTGGTTTATTGATAGCTCTGTTTATTGATTGCTCTGGTTAGCTCTGGTTTATTGATAGCTCTGGTTTATTGATAGCTCTGATTAGCTCTGGTTCATTGATACTCTGGTTCATTGATAGCTCTGGTTTATTGTTAGCTCTGGTTTATTGTTAGCTCTGGTTTATTGTTAGCTCTAGTTTATTGATAGCTCTGGTTAGCTCTGGTTTATTGATAGCTCTGGTTTATTGTTAGCTCTGATTTATTGATAGCTCTGGTTAGCTCTGGTTTATTGTTAGCTCTGGTTAGCTCTTTATTGTTAGCTTGTCTATTGTTAGCTCTGGTCTATTGTTAGCTCTGGTTTATTGATAACTCTGGTTTATTGATAGCTCTGGTTAGCTCTGGTTTATTGATAGCTCTGGTTTTTGAATAGCTCTGGTTTATTGATAGCTCTGATTAGCTCTGGTTTATTGATAGCTCTGGTTAGCTCTGGTTTATTGTTAGCTCTAGTTTTTGATTGCTTGTTTAGCTCTGGTTCATTGATAGCTCTGGTTTATTGATTGCTCTGGTTAGCTTTGGTTTATTGATAGCTCTGATTAGCTCGGTTTATTGATAGCTCTGGTTTATTGATAGCCCTGATTTATTGATAGCTCTTGTTTATTGTTAGCTCTGGTTAGCTCTGGTTTATTGTTAGCTCTGGTTTATTGTTAGCTCTGGTTTATTGTTAGCTCTGGTTTTATTGTTAGCTCTAGTTTATTGATAGCTCTGGTTAGCTCTGGTTTATTGTTAGCTCTGGTTTATTGATAGCTCTGGTTTAGCTCTGGTTTATTGATAGCTCTGGTTTATTGATTGCTCTGGTTAGCTCTGGTTTATTGATAGCTCTGATTAGCTCTGGTTTATTGATAGCTCTGATTAGCTCTGGTTTATTGATAGCTCTGGTTAGCTCTGGTTTATTGATAGCTCTGGTTAGCTCTGGTTTATTGATTGCTCTGGTTTATTGTTAGCTCTAGTTTATTGTTAGCTCTGGTTAGCTCTGGTTTATTGATAGCTCTGGTTTATTGATAGCTCTGATTAGCTCTATAGTTTATTGATAGCTCTGGTTTATTGATAGCTCTGGTTTATTGATAGCTCTGGTTTATTGATAGCTCTGGTTATTATTTCATAGCTCTGGTTAGCTCTTGTTTATTGTAGCTCTGGTTATTGATAGCTCTGGTTTATTGATAGCTCTGGTTTGTTAGCTCTGGTTTATTGATAGCTCTGATTAGCTCTGGTTTATTGATAGCTCTGATTAGCTCTGGTTAATTGATAGCTCTGGTTAGCTCTTGTTTATTGATAGCTCTGGTTTATTGATGGCTCTGTTAGCTCTGGTTTATTGATAGCTCTGGTTTATTGATAGCTCTGGTTTATTGATAGCTCTTGTTTATTGATAGCTCTGATTAGCTCTAGTTTATTGTTAGCTCTAGTTTATTAATAGCTCTAGTTTATTGATAGCTCTTGTTAGCTCTGGTTTACTGATAGCTCTGGTTAGCTCTGGTTTATTGATAGCTGTGGTTTATTGATTGCTCTGGTTTATTGATAGCTCTGATTAGCTCTGGTTTATTGATAGCTCTGATTAGCTCTGGTTTAGTGATTGCTCTGGTTTAGTGATTGCTCTGGTTTAGTGATTGCTCTGGTTTAGTGATTGCTCTGGTTAGCTCAGGTTTATTGTTAGCTCTGGTTTATTGATAAGCTCTGGTTTATTGACTAGCTCTGGTTTATTGACTGCTTGGTTTATTGATGCTCTGGTTTATTGACTGCTCTGGTTTATTGACTGCCTTGGTTTATTGTTAGCTCTGGTTTATTGATAGCTCTGGTTTATTGATAGCTCTGGTTTATTGATAGCTCTGGTTTATTGATAGCTCTGGTTATATTGATAGCTCTGGTTTATTGATAGCTCTGGTTTATTGATAGCTCTGGTTAATTGATAGCTCTGATTAGCTCTGGTTTATTGATAGCTCTGGTTTGTTAGCTCTGGTTAATTGATTAGCTCTGGTTTATTGATAGTTCTGGTTTATTGATAGCTCTGGTTTATTGTTAGCTTTGGTTTATTGTTAGCTCTGGTTTATTGATAGCTCTGGTTTGTTAGCTCTGGTTAATTGATTAGCTCTAGTTTATTGATAGCTCTGATTAGCTCTGGTTTATTGATAACTCTGGTTTGTTAGCTCTGGTTTATTGATAGCTTTGATTAGCTCTTGTTTGTTAGCTCTGGTTTGTTTATTTCTGGTTAATTGAATTAAGCTCCTGGTTAATTGATTAGCTCTGGTTTATTGATAGATCTGGTTTATTGATAGCTCTGATTTAGCTCTGGTTTATTGAAACCTCTGGTTTATTGATAGCTCTGGTTTATTGATAGCTCTGATTTAGCTCTGGTTTATTGATAGCTCTGGTTTATTGAAAGCTCTGGTTAGCTCTGGTTTATTGATAGCTCTGGTTTATTGATAGCTCTGGTTTGTTAGCTCTGGTTAATTGATAGCTCTGATTTAGCTCTGGTTTATTGATAGCTCTGGTTTATTGATAGCTCTGATTTAGCTCTGGTTTATTGATAGCTCTGGTTAGCTCTGGTTTATTGATAGCTCTGGTTACCTCTGGTTTGTTGATCTGCAAAGCATGCTTGTTTTGAACTAGTATGCTGAGGTGAAGGACAGGTGCTACAGATGTACGATCTTAATTTTACGTATATTGTCACAGCAAAATAATCCTGCATCAACAGGATTTGAACATTTAGACCATAATGTTTCTTGATCTGTGGTTAGGCTGTTAGCTGGCCGGAGAATTCTCAGCAACAAATTTGATCAAATGAAGTGGCTGTGTACTGCGCTGCATCACCAGAGGGAAGTGGGCTCTTTCAAGTTACTGGTGGCAATCCAGATTGTACACTACTCAGTCACTGATTCACTTACCCACACAGATATGAGTTAGCCTCTGTTGTCCTCTTTCACAGGTCTACACACCCTGTTTCCGCCAGTCACTTTGACGTTTACCACCTACGCATCTGCGGGCCTGTCTAGCCTTGCTATAGATTAACCAGTATTAAATGCCTGGCTTTTTTTGTATTGACCAAGTAGGCCCTAGGTGTCATGGAAGCACAAAGGTGTCATTGTGGAGAACATGTGAGCTCCTGTCTGTCTGAGTGACACATGGCTTCTGCTTGTCAGATGAAGTCAACTGTTTGTACAGAGCCATGTTGCTGCCAGTCCAGCTGCGGCTGGAATTTTCCCTTCCTCCTCCATGTCTTTCTCCTCCTCCTGCTTTTCTTTCTCCTTCTTCCCCTCCTCACCCTTTCCTCGTTCTATTCTGTAATTCTCAGCCATTGGAATTTTTTTCCTCCTCCCCTTCTTCTTCCTGGTCCTATTCTGTATAGTGATGTGACCTGCAACACCCACCCCATCCTTCCAGGTTATGACAGACATGCCCAAACACATAGCACTAAGATTATACCGAGAGCAATAAGTAGAAGTGTGTGGAAGATTGATTGTGCAGGCTAGGTAGTGTACTGGGCCAGTTCCTCTGACCTAGTTTAAACCTACTTCCCAACTGGATGAAAAGGCCTTTTAATGGACATAATGCTTTCTGCGTTGAACATGATTGTACAGTGTCAGCCCAATATTCTGGATCCCTCAAACTGGTCATTAAAGGGGTAGATTTGGCCTTTAGTTTATCCTTTCTGCTCTGGGTCTAGTGCAGTCAGTGGTGGAAAAAGTACCCAATTGTCATACTTGAGTAAAATAAAATGAGTGAAAGTCACACAGTAAAATACTACTTAAATAACAGTCTAAAAGTATTTGGTATGAGATATACTTAATTATCAGAAGTAAAAGTACAAATCATTTTAAATTCCTTATATTAAGCAAACCAGATGGCCCCATTTTCTTATTTATTGAATTTATGGAAAGCCAGGGGCACACTCCAACACTCTTCATTTACAAATGAAGTCCGCTAAACACATATGTTTATAAGCGTGTGAATTGGACCATTTTCCTGTCCTTCTAAGCATTCTAAACATAACGAGTACTTTTGGGTGTCGGGGAAAATGTATGGAGTAAAAAGTAAATGATTGATTTAAGGATTGTAGTAAAATATAAATGGTCAAAAATATAAATAGTAAAGTACTGATAGCCCCAACAACTACTGAAGTAGTACTTTAAAGTCGTTTTACTTAAGGACTTTACACCACTGAGTGCAGTAGCCAGTCTCAGTGAGAGCGAGCTAGCAGGGTTATGACACCACCGCAGCCAGTGCCAGTTAGAGTCAGAGATGACATCCCATTATTTGTATTTATTATGGTTCCCCATTTAACTGCTGTCAAGGCAGCAGCTACTCTTCGTGGGGTCCAGCAAAATTGAGGCAGTTATACATTTTAAAAAAACATTACAATACGTTCTTGATGCTTGATGCCCTCAATCTCACACAAATTATCAAGGAACCTACCAGGTACCACCCCAAAGCCGTAAACACGGGCACCCTCATAGATATCATCCTAACCAACTTGCCCTCTAAATACACATCTGCTGTTTTCAACCAGGATCTCAGCGATCACTGCCTTATTGCCTGTATCCGTAATGGGTCAGAGGTCAAACGACCTCCACTCATCACTGTCAAACGCTCCCTAAAACACTTCAGCGAGCAGGCCTTTCTAATCGACCTGGCCCGGGTATCCTGGAAGGATATTGACCTCATCCCGTCAGAGGATGCCTGGTTATTTAAAAAAAAATGTCTTCCTCACCATCTTAAATAAGCATGCCCCATTCAAGAAATGTAGAACCAGGAACAGATATAGCCCTTGGTTCTCTCCAGACCTGACTGCCCTTAACCAACACAAAAACATCCTATGGCGTTCTGCATTAGCATCGAACAGGCCCCGTGATATGCAACTTTTCAGGGAAGTTAGAAACCAATATACACAGGCAGTTAGAAAAGCCAAGGCTAGCTTTTTCAAGCAGAAATTTGCTTACTGCAACAAAAACTCCAAAAAAGTTCTGGGTCACTCCAAAAAAGTTCTGGGTCTCCATGGAGAATAAGAACACCTCCCAGCTGCCCACTGCACTGAGGATAGGAAACTCTGTCACCACCGATAAATCCACTATAATTGAGAATTTCAATAAGCATTTTTCTACGGCTGGCCATGCTTTCCACCTGGCTACCCCTACCCCGGTCAACAGCACTACACCCGCCCAAGCCTTCCCCATTTCTCCTTCTCCCAAATCCAGTCAGCTGATGTTCTGAAAGAGCTGCAAAATCTGGACCCCTACAAATCAGCCGGGCGAGACAATCTGGACCCTTTCTTTCTAAAATTATCTGCTGAAATTACTAGCCTGTTCAACCTCTCTTTCGTGTTATCTGAGATTCCCAAAGATTGGAAAGCAGCTGCGGTCATCGCCCTCTTCAAAGGGGGGACACTCTTGACCCAAACTGTTACAGACCTATATCTATCCTACCCTGCCTTTCTAAGGTCTTCGAATGCCAAGTCAACAAACAGATTACCGACCATTTCGAATCCCACCGCACCTTCTCCGCTATGCAATCTGGTTTCAGAGCTGGTCATGGGTGCACCTCAGCCACGCTCAAGGTCCTAAATGATACCTTAACCGCCATCGATAAGAAACAATACTGTGCAGCCATATTCATTGACCTGGCCAAGGCTTTTGACTCTGTCAATAACCACATCCTCATCGGCAGACTCGATAGCCTTGGTTTCTCAAATGATTGCCTCGCTTGGTTCACCAACTACTTCTCTGATAGAGTTCAGTGTGTCAAATCGGAGGGCCTGTTGTCCGGGCCTCTGGCAGTCTCTATGGGGGTGCCACAGGGTTCAATTCTTGGGCCGACTCTATTCTCTGTATACATCAATGATGTCGCTCTTGCTGCTGGTGAGTCTCTGATCCACCTCTACGCAGACGACACCATTCTGTATACTTCTGGCCCTTCTTTGGACACTGTGTTAACAACCCTCCAGACGAGCTTCAATGCCTAACAACTCTCCTTCTTTGGCCTCCAACTGCTCTTAAATACAAGTAAAACTAAATGCATGCTCTTCAACCGATCGCTGCCTGCACCTGCCCGCCCGTCCAGCATCACTACTCTGGACGGTTCTGACTTAGAATATGTGGACAACTACAAATACCTAGGTGTCTGGTTAGACTGTAAACTCTCCTTCCAGACTCATATCAAACATCTCCAATCCAAAGTTAAATCTAGAATTGTCTTCCTATTTCGCAACAACGCATCCTTCACTCATGCTGCCAAGCATACCCTCGTAAAACTGACCAATCCTACGATCCTCGACTTCGGCGATGTCATTTAGAAAATAGCTCCAATACCCTACTCAATAAATTGGATGCAGTCTATCACAGTGCCATCCGTTTTGTCACCAAAGCCCCATATACTACCCACCACTGCGACCTGTACGCTCTCGTTGGCTGGCCCTCGCTGCATACTCGTCGCCAAACCCACTGGCTCCAGGTCATCTACAAGATCCTACTAGTAATCCCCCTTATCTCAGCTCGCTGGTCACCATAGCAGCACCCACCTGTAGCACGCGCTCCAGCAGGTATATCTCTCTGGTCACCCCCAAAACCAATTCTTCCTTTGGCCGCCTCTCCTTCCAGTTCTCTGCTGACAATGACTGGAACGAACTACAAACATCTCTGAAACTGGAAACACTTATCTCCCTCACTAGCTTTAAGCACCAGCTGTCAGAGCAGCTCACAGATTACTTATAATTTAGCCCAAACAACTACCTCTTCCCTTACTGTATTTATTTATTTATTTAGCTCCTTTGCACCCCATTATTTCTATCTCTACTTTGCACAGTCTTCCACTGCAAATCTACCATTCCAGTGTTTTACTTGCTATATTGTATTTACTTCGCAACCATGGCCTTTTTTGCCGTTACCTCATCTCACCTCAGTTGCTCACAATGTATATAGACTTATTTTTCTACTGTATTATTGACTGTATGTTTGTTTTACAACAACACAGAGTTACACATGGAGTATGTGTCGAAATGCTTTGCTTTATCTTGGCCAGGTCGCAATTGTAAATGAGAATGTGTTCTCAACTTGCCTACCTGGTTAAATAAAGGTGAAATAAAAGATTTAAATAAAAACATTCACAACAGATTTCACAACATATTAATAAGTGTGTGCCCTCAGGCCCCTACTCTACCACATAACCACAACACAAAGTCCATGTGTACGTGTGTGTGTGTATAGCGTGTATGTTATGGTGTGTTTGTATGCATGTGTCTGTGCCTATGTTTGTTGCTTCACAGTCCCCGCTGGTCCATAAGGTGTATTTTTATCAGTTTTTTAAAATCTAATTTTACTGCCTGCATGAGTTACTTGATGTAGAATAGAGTTCCATGTAATCATGGCTCTATGTAGTACTGTGCGCCTCCCATCGTCTGTTCTGGACTTGGGGACTGTGAAGAGACCTCTTGTGGCATGTCTTGTGGGGTATGCATGGGTGTCTGAGCTGTGTGTAAGTAGTTCAAACAGACAGCTCGGTGCATTCAACATGACAATACCTCTCTCAAATACAAGTAATGATGAAGTGAATCTCTCCTCCACTTTGAACCAGGAGAGATTGACATGCATGTTATTAATGTTAGCTCTCTGTATATCCAAGGGCCAGGCGTGCTGCCCTGTTCTGAGCCAATTGCAATTTTCATAAGTCCCTCTTTGTGGCACCTGAACACACGACAGAACAGTAGTCCAGGTGTGACAAAACTAGGACCTGTAGGACCTGCCTTGTTGATAGTGCTGTTAAGAATGTAGAACAGCGCTTTATTATGGACAGACTTCTCCCCAACCTAGCTACTGTTGTATCAATATGTTTTGACCATGGCAGTTTACAATCCAAGGTTACTCCAAGCAATTACCACRTTATTCATTACAACATTTAGTTGAGTTTTAGTGAAGGATTTGTTCCAAATACAATGCTTTTAGTTTTTGAAATATTTAGGACTAACTTATTCCTTGCCACCCATTCTGAAACTAACTGCAGCTCTTTGTTGCAGTCATTTCAGTCGCTGTGGTAGCTGACGTGCAACGTGTTGAGTCAGCCGCATACAATAGACACACTGGTTTTACGCAAAGCCAGTGGCATGTCGTTAGTATGGATTTTAGAAGTAAGGGACCTAGGCAGCTGCCCTTGGGAATTCCTGAGTCTATCTGGATTATGTTGGAGAGGTTCCATTAAAGAACACCCTCTGTGTTCTGTTAAGACACGTACACCTTATTCCGAGCATACAGCAGTGGGGTGTAAACCACTAAACACCCCTCCTGTGTTCTGTTAGACAGGTAACTCTTATCACAAGTATAGCAGGGGGTGTAAAGCCATAACAGCCACTCTGTGTTCTGTTAGACATAACTCCAGTATCCACAATCTATAGCAGGGGTGTAAAGCCATAACACCCTCTGTGTTCTGTTAGACAGGTAACTCCCATATCCACAATATAGCAGGGGTGTAAAGCCATCAACACCCTCTGTGTTCTGTTAGACAGGTAACTCTTTATCCACATATAGCAGGGGTGTAAAGCCATAACACCCTCTGTGTTCTGTTAGACAGGTAACTCTTTATCCACACAATATAGCAGGGGTGTAAAGCCATAACACCCTCTGTGTCTCTATTAACAGGTAACTCTTTATCACGATATAGCAGCGGGGTGTAAAGCCATAACACCCTCTGTGTTCTGTTTAGACAGGTAACTCTTTATCCACAGTATAGCAGGGGGTGTAAAGCCATAACCACCCTCTGTGTTCTGTTAGACAGGTAACTCCATATCCACAATATAGCAGGGGTGTAAAGCCATAACACCCTCTGTGTTCTGTAGACAGGTAACTCTCTTTATCCACAATATAGCAGGGGGTGTATAAGCCATAACACCCTCTGTGTTCTGTTAGACAGTAACTCCTTTATCCAACATATAGCAGGGGTGTAAAGCCATAACACCCTCTGTGTTCTGTTAGACAGGTAACTCCATATCCACAGTATAGCAGGGGTGTAAAGCCATAACACCCTCTGTGTTCTGTTAGACAGGTAAACTCTACACAATATAGCAGTGTAAAGCCATAACACCCTCGTGTTCTGTTTAGACAGGTAACTCTTTATCCACAATATAGCAGGGGGTGTAAAGCCATAACACCCTCTGTGTTCTGTTAGACAGGTAACTCTTATTCCACATATAGCAGGGTGTAAAGCCATAACACCCTCTGTGTTCTGTTAGAACAGGTAACTCTATATCCACAGTATAGCAGGGGGTGTTAAAGCCATAACACCCTCTGTGTTCTGTTAGACAGGTAACCCTATATCCACAGTATTAGCAGGGGGTGTAAAGCCATAACACCCTCTGTGTTCGTTAGACAGGTAACTCTTTATCCACAATATAGCAGGGGTGTAAAGCCATAACACCCTCTGTGTTCTGTTAGACAGGTAACTCTTTATCCACATATAGCAGGGGGTGTAAAGCCATAACACCCTCTGGTTCTGTTAGACAGGTAACTCTTTATCCACAATATAGCAGGGGTGTAAAGCCATAACACCCTCTGTATTCTGTTAGACAGGTAAACTCTTTATCCACAGTATATAGCAGGGGTGGTAAAGCCATAAACACATACTTTTTCCAGCAACAGACTATGATCGATAATGGTCAAAAGCCACACTGAAGTCTAACCAAAACAGCCCCCACAACTCTTTTATCATCAATATCTCAATAACAGTCATTTGTGCTCGTGCTCGTGCCTTGTTGAATGTCCTTCCCTATAAGCATGCTGAAAAGTCTGTCAATTTTGTTTATTGTGAAATAGCATTGTATCTGGTCACAAAAAAATGTTTCCCCAAAAGTTTAACAAATTGTGGTAACAGCTGATTGAAGATATGCAAATAGAGTCGTAGTATAATCCACTAATTATCCTCAGTAATTTGTCAGACCCCGGTGGCTTGTCATTGTTGATAGACAACAACAAACAAAAATGTCACCCCTTCCCACTTACTTACAGAATTCAAAAACAATGCTTGTCTTTCATAATTCAGTCAGATATACTTGGATGTGGTGTCAGCGTTTGTTGCTGCATGTCATGCCTACGTTGCTAATCTGCCAATGAACATTGCTTGTATCTTGGCCAGGTCGCAATTGTAAATGAGAACGTGTTCTCAATTTGCCTACCTGGTTAAATAAAGGTGAAATAAAAATAAATAAATAAATCCCTCTCAACCATACAGTTTTTCAATTCCTCATCAATTCACAGGGATTTAACAGTTTTTACAGTAATTGAGTTAATGGGTGCATGCTTATTAGTAACTGAGATAAGCAATTTCATAAATGTGTCAAGTGCAGCGTCTGGTTGCTCCTCATTACACACTATGGACCAACAAATATTCTTTACATCAACAACATGGGAATTGCACAAAATGTATTGTATGAGCTCTTATACACTATATTAGGCCCAGACTTTGGAACTTTGGTTTTCCTAGATCTTGCTAATATATTGTGATCACTGCATCTGAAGGATATGGTAACTGTTTTCAAACACGTTTTTGCAGCATTAGTAAAGATATATTCCTGTGCTGTTTGTAACTACCTTGGTAGGTTGATTGATAACCTGAACCAGGTTGCAGGCACTAGCTACAGTTTGCAAATTTTTCTTGAGTGAGCAGCCTGTCAAATCACCCAGAAAATATACCTGTCTATTGATATCACATATATTATCAAGCATTTCACATGATATCCAGATACTGACTGTTAGCACTTGGTGATCTATAACAGCTTCCCACCAGAATGGGTGAGGCAGATGAACCTGTAGCCATATTACTTCAACAGTATTTAACATTAGATCCTCTCTAAGCTTTACAGGAATGTGGTTCTGAATATAAACAGCCACACCTCCACCTTTGGCATTTCTGTCTTTTCTGTAGATCTTATAACCATGTATCAAAAATATTATCTAAATGAGTTTCAGAGATTGTCAGAATATGAATATAATCTGTTAGAAAAAATTGTAATTTCAGGAACCTTGTTTTTTAGCTACATTTGTTAACGTGGGATTTTCTTTTTACACTTTTCTGGGATTCTTGATTGCTAAGCTTCCCAGTAAAGCAAGAAAAACGGAGGTAGACATGCTCTGGTTATTTTATGTTAGTACAGGGTGAGCTGCCCACAGTGGACTTCCTGCTAGGGCACACCACTAACAGTTCCAACACCCTGGGATAATGTACATTTGCTGAAGCATTATGACAACTCAGCGACGCAATGTTAGGGATTAAATAAGCTGGACTTGGGTCATTGATAAATCATTGTCTCAACACAGCCTTATAATGCTGTGAAATGATCCAGGAACCCAAATGATTTGGGTGGAGGCCATCCTCCTTTATAATACGAGCTTTGTTTCCAGAAGGTATCAAAATTGTCAACAGAGCTGCAATAGTCTCGTAGTCAGTTATGGAGGGCTAAAAGTCTGCTGAAACGTTCAATGCCACAATTTAGGGAGGGCAGAGGGCCAGATATTATGGGCCGTTTGTTGGTGTCAAATAGTGAACCAATCAGTTCTTTAAAATCCATCTTCAGCTGTTCTGAGCTGCCCTTCATAATGTCATTCGACCCCACATGAACCATGACAGTTTCAGCCCCTGGTGACCTCCTACATTCTGTTTGACTGCACTGCTCGGCAACCAGGGCCTAATAACCTCCTCAGCCCAGCCCATAGCCAAATTGCTAGATCATCTCAAAAACTATATTACTGTGGAGTCAACCTGGCAGCCGGTTTACTATATGAATCAACCCGTCCGTTCCACTTCTCCTTGGTCCACATGTATAGAAACATCGGGCATATCCACATGTGCAGTACGGAGCTGCTCTCGTCCTACGCATTGGAAAAAGGTTTATGGCTTGTGCCATAAGGACACTTTTCATATGCCAAACGGTCCGAACCCTAACCAACGGAAAAGCTGGAATTTCCTTTGGAGTGTTTGTTCATTGACACATGCAGGGCAGGGAACGGTATGCGGTCACACATGGTCCACTGTAAGAGGAGAGGATATGGTGTGTGTGTACTCTTCTCTTTAAAGAGGAGATGAAAAAGGCTATGTTCAAAGCTGTCTCTCTCTGTTTCCTGCCTGGCTTGGTGATGGTGTTGAACTGGTTACAGAAGACAACAATGTGAAGTCTCCACAGATTAATAGAAGAACTCACCATTTTACAATATTTACTACCGCTTCCGGCTACATCATTGGCCTAGCACTTCCATTGGCTCTTACAGTATATATTCACGGATGCTGTGATGAAGGCATAACTGCAGAAAATAAAAAGGTGAAATGAGGTTACGTATTCTACACAAAAAAAACATTTTGGAGAACCGTTGTTTCCCAATGTTCTTGAACTTGGGATTTTATTTTCTCTCTCTTTATTCCCTTTCTCTCTCTTTTATTATCTCTCTTTGCCCTCTCTCAAGCAGACACACAGAGTTAGCCTATTCTTTATCACACCACACACTCTATTTAATTCCTGTTTGATGCCTGCCATGTGTTGAAAGAGCCTGGCAATGTACAAGATGGCGCTGCCTGACATGGTCACCCTGTTTCTAGCTCCTCTTATTTCTTACATTATTTGCTCAGAACATTTCTTGCATTATTACATGCATCCGAAAATAACGTTTGGATATTACATCCGTGGTCACTCATCACAAATTCGAGTTCCCTGAATTGGATCCTTTGTTTGAACTCCCCGAGGCAGTTCCATTCATCCCGGGGGCTGCTCCAGAAGAGGAGTGGGCTCCTATTCAGACGCAGGAGGCGTGCATACCATCCACCGCTTCCAAGTATATTACTCTCTAACGTTCAGTCCCTGGACAATAGACAAGCTCAGGGTGAGGATCTCATTCCAGAGAGACATCAGGGACTGTAACATACTCTGTTTTACATACATCTCATTCCAAAATCATTAGCATTAATATGGAGTTGGTCCCCCCCCTTCTGGGAAGACATTCCACTAGATGTTGGAACATTGCTGCGGGGACTTGCTTCCATTCAGCCACGAGCATTAGTGAGGTCGGGCACAGATGTTGGGTGATTAGGCCTGGCATCTGCAAAACCCAGATTCGTCCAGATGGTTAAGCGTGATTCATCACTCCAGAGAAAGCGTTTCCACTGCTCCAGTGTCCAATGGCGGCAAGCTTGACACCACTCCAGCTGATGCTTGGCATTGTGCATGGTGATCTTAGACTTGTGTGCGGCTGCTCGGCCATGGAAATCCATTTCATGAAGCTCCTGACAAACAGTTCTTGTGCTGACGTTGCTTCCAGAGGCAGTTTGAAACTCGGTAGTGAGTGTTGCAGCCGAGGACAGACGATTTTTACGCATTTCAGCACTCTGCGGTCCCTTTCTGTGAGCTTGTGTGGCCTACCACTTCGCGGCTAAGCCGTTGTTGCTCCTAGACGTTTCCACTTCACAATAACAGCACTTAGAGTTGACCGGGCAGCTCTAGCAGGGCCGAAATTTGACAAACTGGAAAAGTGGCATCCTATGACGGTACCACGTTAAAAGTCACTGAGCTAATCAGTAAGGCCATTCTTCTGCCAATATTTGCTATTGAGATTGCATGGCTCTTTGCTCGATTTTATACACCTGTCAGCAAGGGGTGTGGCTGAAATAGCCGAATCCACTAATTTGAAGGGGTGTCCACCTACTTTTGTGTGTGTGTGTATATATAGTGTATTAACATATCTCCTGTGCTACCCGCGTATCGAGCACTCTTGACCATTGCTACTCCCCCTTCTGGGACGGCTATAAGATCCTCCCCCGCCCTCCCTTTGGCAAATCAGATCACACCTCAATTTTGCTCCTCCCCTCCTATAGGCAGAAACTTAATCAGGACCAATCAGAATCTATACTTCAAGATTGTTTTGATCACGCGGACTAGGAAATGGTCTGAGTTGTCTCTGAGAATAGTATCAACAGATACATTGACTCGGTGTGCATAAAGGATGTTGTTTACACTGTGACAATTAGGATGTGCATAAAGGATGTTGTTTCCACTGTGACAATTAGGATGTGCGTAAAGGATTGTTTCCACTGTGACAATTAGGATGTGCTAAAGGATGTTGTTTACACTGTGACAATTAGGCGTAAAGGATGTTGTTTCCACTGTGACAATTAGGATGTGCATAAAGGATGTTGTTTACACTGTGACAATTAGGATGTGCATAAAGGATGTTGTTTACACTGTGACAATTAGAACTTACCCAAACCAAAAACTGTGGATTTGCGCAAAACTGAAAGCGTGAACCACCGAATTTAACCACGACAAGGTGACTGGGATAATGGACACGGGTGGCGCAGCGGTCTAAATCACTGCATCTCAGTGCAAGAGGCGTCATTACAATCCCAGGTTCAAATCCAGGCTGCATCACATCCGGCCGTGATTGTGCGCTGCCCTATGGGACTCCCAATTGGCCCAGCGTCGTCCGGGTTTGGTCGGGGTAGGCCGTCATTGTAAATAAGATAGGCCGTCATTGTAAATAGGAATTTTGTTCTGCACTGACTTGCCTAGTTAAATAAAGGTACAATTTGTAAAACAAATGTGGCAGGGACTCCAGACAATCACGGATTATGAAGGGAAAGCCAGCCACATTGTGGACACCGTCCTTCTCCCGGACAAGCTAAACACCTTTGCCTGCTTCGAGAAAAACACAGAGCGGCCAACGCGGGCCACCGCCGCTCATGAGGACTGTGAGCTCTCACTCTCTGTGGCAATGTAAGACATTTTAAGCGGATGCCGCTCAGACAGCATCCCAGGCTGCGTCCTCAGAGCATGTGCATCCCAGCTGGCTGGAGGGTTTACAGACATATTCTATCTCTCCATATCCCAGGCTGTTGTCCACACTTGTTTCAATATGTCCACCATTGTTCCTGTACCCAAGAAAGCCAAGGTACCTGAAATAAATGACTATCGCCCCGTGGAACCCACTTCTGTTATCATGAGGCGCTTTGAGAGATTGTTAAGGATCATATCACCTCCACCTATCCTCGACACTCTAGACCAGGGTTCCTCAACTGTTGGCCCGTGGGTGGTTTTATTTGGCCCTCCCAAGTTTTCTGAGCAACAACAAAAAAAAGATAATATACAGTACCAGTCAAAAGTTTGGACACACCTACTCATTCAAGTTTTTTTTTTTTTTTTTTTTTTTTACTATTTCTAGCATTGTAGAATGAAGACTTCAAAATTATGAATTAACACATGGAATCATGTAGTAACCAAAAAAGTGTTAAACAAATCAAAATATATTTTATATTTTTCAAAGTAGCCACTCTTTGCCTTGATGACAGCTTTGCACACACTACTGTGTGTGTGTATAGATAGATATCTATCGATCGATGCATCACTAATATATATATATACATACATACATACATACATACATACATACAGTTGAAGTCGGAAGTTTACATATACCTTAGCCAAATACATTTAAACTCAGTTTTTCACAAATCCTGACATTTAATCCTAGTCTAAATTCCCTGTTTTAGGTCAGTTAGGATCACCACTTTATTTTAAGAATGTGAAATATCAGAATAATAGAAGAGAGAATCATTTATTTCAGCTTTTATTTATTTCATCACATTCCCAGTGGGTCAGAAGTTTATATACACTCAATTAGTATTTGGTAGCATTGCATTTAAATTGTTCAACTTGGGTCAAACGTTTTGGGTAGCCTTCCACAAGCTTCCCACAATAAGTTGGGTGATTTTTGGCCCATTCCTCCTGACAGAGCTGGTGTAACTGAGTCAGTTTGTAGGCCTCCTTGCTCGCACACGCTTTTTCAGTTCTGCCCACAAATTTTCTTTAGGATTGAGGTCAGGGCTTTGTGATGGCCACTCCAATACCTTGACTTTGTTTTCCGTAAGCCATTTTGCCACAACTTTAGAAGTATGCTTGGGGTCATTGTCCATTTGGAAGACCCATTTGCGACCAAGCTTTAAAACCCTGACTGATGTCTTGAGATGTTGCTTCAATATATCCACATAATGTTCTTTCCTCATGATGCAATCTATTTTGTGAAGTGCATCAGTCCCTCCTGCAGCAAAACACCCCCACAACATGATGCTGCCACCTCCGTGCTTCATGGTTGGGATGGTGTTCTTCGGCTTGCAAGCCTCTCTCTTTTTCCTCCGAACATAGCGATGGTCATTATTACCAAACAGTTCTATTTCAATTCACCAGAGGACATTTCTCCAAAAAGTACGATCTTTGTCCCCATGTGCAGTTGCAAACCTAGTCTGGCTTTTTTTATGGCAGTTTTGGAACAGTGGCTTCTTCCTTGCTGAGTGGTCTTTCAGGTTATGTCGATATAGGACTTGTTTTACTGTGGATATAGATACTTTTCTACCTGTTTCCTCCAGCATCTTCACAAGGTCCTTTTGCTGTTCTGGGATTGATTTGCACTTATCGCACCAAAGTACGTTCATCTCTAGGAGACAGAACGCGTCTCCTTCCTGAGCGGTATGACGGCTGCGTGGTCCCATGGTGTTTATACTTGCGTACTATTGTTTGTACAGATGAACGTGATACCTTCAGGCGTTTGGAGATTGCTCCCAAGGATGAACCACACTTGTGGAGGTCTACAATCTTTTTTCTGAAGTCTTGGCTGATTTCTTTTGATTTTCCCATGATGTCAAGCCAAGAGGCACTGAGTTTGAAGTTATTCCTTGAAATACATCCACGGGTACACCTCCAATTGACTCAAATAATGTCAATTAGCATATCAGAAGCTTCTAAAGCCATGACATAATTTTCTGGAATTTTCCAAGCTGTTTAAAGGCACAGTCAACTTAGTGTATGTGAACTTCTGACCCACGTTTGTCTGTAAACAAATGTTATAAAAATTACTTCTGTCATGCACAAAGTAGATGTCCTAACCGACTTGCCAAAACTATAGTTTGTTAACAAGAAATTTGTGGAGTGGTTGAAAAACAAGTTTTATTGACTCTAACCTAAGTGTTTGTAAACTTCTGACTTCAACTGTGTATTCCAGACTCTGACAGTGCTCGTTCTGATATTTCTTATTTCTTTCTTTTTATTTGGGGGATTTGTGTCTAGTGTTAGGTGTTACTGCTCTGTTAGAGCTGAAAACATAAGCATTTCTCTGCACCCGCGATAACATATTTGTACGCGACCAGGAAATTAGATTTACTTTATTCTCATTTCCTTTTACGCTTGTCTTCCTCCTTCTGTCTTTCTCCTCCTTCTCTCTCAGCTCCAGTAGCAGACCAGGGGTAACCAAGGGACGAAGCGAGGTCTACTTTATCTCTCTCTCTCCAGTTGACATCACTTATTCATCACAGTAGCTTTAGCTGAGCCTGCAGTATTTAGAGGGCTCTCCTTTTTCTGTTGTGCTCTGACACACAACAGAGTGCTCACGGCTAGTTGAAGCTCCATTTTAGATCTCGTTATACATGATGTATGCACAGCAACGCATCCATGTCAAACCTGCCACTACTGCATGGTAGAGAGACCAAGTTCACATACAGTGAGGGAAAAAAGTATTTGATCCCCTGCTGATTTTGTACGTTTGCCCACTGACAAAGAAATTATCAGTCTATAAGTAGGTTTATTTGAACAGTGAGAGACAGAATAACAACAAAAAAATCCAGAAAAACACATGTCAAAAACGTTATAAATTGATTTGCATTTTAATGAGGGAAATAAGTATTTGACCCCCTCTCAATCAGAAAGATTTCTGGCTCCCAGGTGTCTTTCATACAGGTAACGAGCTGAGATTAGGAGCACACTCTTAAAGGGAGTGCTCCTAATCTCAGTTTCTTACCTGTATAAAAGACACCTGTCCACAGAAGCAATCAATCAATCAGATTCCAAACTCTCCACCATGGCCAAGACCAAAGAGCTCTCCAAGGATGTCAGGGACAAGATTGTAGATCTACACAAGGCTGGAATGGGCTACAAGACCATTGCCAAGCAGCTTGGTGAGAAGGTGACAACAGTTGGTGCGATTATTCGCAAATGGAAGAAACACAAAAGAACTGTCAAACTCCCTTGGCCTAGGCTCCATGGAAGATCTCACCTCGTGGAGTTGCAATGATCATGAGAATGGTGAGGAATCAGCCCAGAACTACACAGGAGGATCTTGTCAATGATCTCAAGGCAGCTGGGACCATAGTCACCAAGAAAACAATTGGTAACACACTACGCCGTGAAGGACTGAAATCCTGCAGCGCCTGCAAGGTCCCCCTGCTCAAGAAAGCACATATACATGCCCGTCTGAAGTTTGCCAATGAACATCTGAATGATTCAGAGGACAACTGGGTGAACGTGTTGTGGTCAGATGAGACCAAAATGGAGTTCTTGGCATCAACTCAACTTGCCGTGTTTGGAGGAGGAGGAATGCTGCCTATGACCCCAAGAAACCATCCCACCGTCAAACATGGCGGTGGAAACATTATGCTTTGGGGGTGTTTTTCTGCTAAGGGGACAGGACAACTTCACCGCATCAAAGGGACGATGGACGGGGCCATGTACCGTCAAATCTTGGGTGAAAACCTCCTTCCCTCAGCCAGGGTATTGAAAATGGGTCGTGGATGGGTATTCCAGCATGACAATGACCCAAAACACATGGCCAAGGCAACAAAGGAGTGGCTCAAGAAAAAGCACATTAAGGTCCTGGAGTGGCCTAGCCAGTCTCCAGACCTTAATCCCATAGAAAATCTGTGGAGGGAGCTGAAGGTTCGAGTTGCCAAACGTCAGTCTCGAAACCTTAATGACTTGAAGAAGATCTGCAAAGAGGAGTGGGCAAAATCTCTCCTGAGATGTGTGCAAACCTGGTGGCCAACTACAAGAAACATCTGACCTCTGTGATTGCCAACAAGGGTTTTGCCACCAAGTACTAAGTCATGTTTTGCAGAGGGGTCAAATACTTATTTCCCTCATTAAAATGCAAATCAATTTATAACATTTTTGACATGCGTTTTTCTGGATTTTTTTGTTGATATTCTGTTTCTCACTGTTCAAATAAACCTACCATTAAAATTACAGACTGATAATTTCTTTGTCAGTGGGCAAACGTACAAAATCAGCAGGGGATCAAATACTTTTTTCCCTCACTGTAACTGTTTGAGGTTTTGTGTCGCAACGGCAAATCTGAAATGGCAAAGTAGTGCACTGCTTAGGCTGGGGTCAAAGGCCCCTCTCCCAGGCTGCAGACTTATTCCCTACCATGAGGATCACGATGATTGACATAGCTGATGAGAATATGAGGTTGGTAATTAGATAATGATATTATTGGTTGTTTCCTTGTTGTTTTCAGACACCTGGATGTTGGAGTGAAGAAGCAGGAGAGAGGAGGAGCACACACCAGCGCTCTGCTTCTTGGGGCAGTGCCGACCAGCTCAAAGAGGTACACACTCACTCACGTGTGTATGCATGCATGCACGACACACACACACACACACCATACTAAAACATGTCATTAGAAACCCTAACCTTTCGTAAGAAAACACAACTTGCAGCACTTTCCTAATGACGATTGGACCGAGGTGTTATCAGATCAACAATGACAACATACTGTACAGTAGGCCTCCATGTAAAACTGATGAAATCTGTTATCCTAGCACACTGCGCGTCAGTATCACTCCTTTAACCCGGACGTAGATTCTGCCAGGTTGAGATGACTTGAAGTTGACATGACGACTAGAATGTCATTGGGGAACTGCCTACCATCTGCCGTGACATGCCCCCTCCCGCTCGCCACCTTCTATATATAACTTCCTGTATGACGTCCGCATGCACAGGGCTTCTCTGTTCTAATGCTGGGTGTCAGAGACGCAGTGCGGTCGTTGTCTTATCATCCCCTCTCCGCTCCACCCTGGTACTATACGGCCACAGGCAGGGAGGAGGCAGATAACACTATCTATCTCCCTCACAACTAACCAGAAACTTCCCCTCACAGCAACCAACCGCCAGCCCAGCCATAACCCAACAGGCAATTTATTGACAGAAAAGATAGCCAGGCAGACCTCAGATTCCTCTCTCTTTCAGCCCCTTTCTCTCATTCTTTCTCTTTCTGCCTCTCTGCCTCTCTCTGTTTCTGCCTCTCTCTCTCTACAATTCAAAGGGCTTTATTGGCATAGTAAACACATATGTTTACATTGCCAAAGCAAGTGAAATAGATAAACAAAAGTGGAATACAAATTGAACAGTAAACATTACACTTACAAAAGTTTCAAAGGAAGAGACATTTCAAATGTCATATGGCTATGTACAGTGTTATAGTGATGTTCAAATAGTTAAAGTACAAAAGGGAAAATAAATAAACATTTATATGGGTTGTATTTACAATGGTGTTTGTTCTTCACTGGTTGCCCTTTTCTTGTGGCARCAGGTCACAAATCTTGCTGCTGTGATGGCACACTGGTATTTCACCCAGTAGATATGGGAGTTTATCAAAATTGCATTTGTTTTTTAATTCTTTGTCTGTGTAATTTGAGGGAAAAATGTGTCTCTAGTATGGTCATACATTTGGCAGGAGGTTAGGAAGTGCAGCTTAGTTTCCAACTCATTTTGTGGGCAGTGTGCACAGCCGTTTCTCTCTTGAGAGCCAGGTCTACCTATAGCGGGCTCTCTCGCGCTCTCCCTCTCCCTCCCTAGTTTAGCAGCAGGGAGAACAGTTAAAATAGTGGTGCTCAGGCATGTTCCTTAGTAACGGTAATGGAGCTTGGAGCTGTCGTGCAGAGGGGTTGAGGTCCCCTTCAGTTACACCATGATTGTTCGTAGGCCTATATAACCTCAAGAGATCCCAGGGTTGTTAAGCAACCGTAATCCTAATCTTATAGACCTCATTATTTACCAACACTTCCTCACTTAACTCTTGTGTTCTTATTTCCTCAGCATTATATAGGATGTACTTGCTCTACTTTCAACCCTGTGTTAAGTGCTGCCCAGCCTAGCTGAATGTCTTAACACACACACACACACCGTAATGTTTTCAGTTAGCTTCTGTGTACTAGCAGAATGTATTTTTAAGTGAATCGCTGGGAAAGTACAGTGAGAGGAGGAGTTAATTTGTTTTATTTCACCTTTATTTAACCAGGTAGGCCAGTTGAGAACAAGTTATCATTTACAACTGCAAACGGGCCAAGATAAAGCAAAGCAGTGCGACACAAAGAACAGAGTTACACATGGGATAAACAAACATACAGTCAATAACACAATAGAAAGTCTATATACAGTGTGTGCAAATGTAGTAAAATTAGGGAGGTAAGGCAATAAATGGGCCATAGTGGCGATAAAATTACAATTTAGCAATTTAATACTGGAGTGATAGATGTGCAGAAGATGAATGTGCAGGTAGAGATACTAGGGTGCAAAGGAGCAAATAAATAATAATATGGGGATGAGGTAGTTGGGTGGGCTAGTTAGTAAGCTGCTCTGACAGCTGATGCTTGAAGATAGTGGGGGAGATATAAGTCTCCAGCTTCAGTGATTTTTGAAATTCGTTCCAGTCATTGGCAGCAGAGAAC
This sequence comes from Salvelinus sp. IW2-2015, assembly GCF_002910315.2. Lineage (NCBI taxonomy): Eukaryota > Metazoa > Chordata > Actinopteri > Salmoniformes > Salmonidae > Salvelinus > Salvelinus sp. IW2-2015. The sequence continues at coordinate 18,081,803 of NC_036870.1, forward strand.
TGGAAGGAAAGGCTTCGGGGGTGATCAGTGAAATATACCTGCTGGAGCGCATGCTACGGATGGGTGCTGCTATGGTGACCAGTGAGCTGAGATAATGCGGAGCTTTATCTAGCAAAGGCTTATAGATGACCTGGAACCAGTGGGTTTGGCGACAAATATGAAGTGAGGGCCAGCCAACGAGAGCATACAGGTCGCAGTGGTGGGTAGAATATGGGGCTTTGGTGACAACGGATGGCACTGTGATAGACAACATCCAATTTGCTGAGTAGTGTTGGAGGCTATTTTGTAAATGACAACGCCGAAGTCAAGGATCGGTAGGACAGTCAGTTTTACGAGGGTATGTTTGGCTGCATGAGTGAAGGATGCTTTGTTGCGAAATAGGAAGCCGGTTCTAGATTTAATTTTGTATTGGAGATGCTTGATGTGAGTCTGGAAGGAGAGTTTACAGTCTAACCAGACACCTAGGTATTTGTAGTTGTCCACATATTCTAAGTCAGAACCGTCCAAAGTAGTGATGCTAGACGGGTGGGCGGGTGCAGGCAGCAATCGGTTGAAGAGCATGCATTTAGTTTTACTTGCATTTAAGAGCAGGCAGAGGCCAAGGAGTGTTGTATTGCATTGAAGTTTGTCTAGAGGTTTGTTAACACAGTGTCCAAAGAAGGGCCAGAAGTATACAGAATGGTGTCGTCTGCGTAGAGGTGGATCAGAGAATCACCAGCAGCAACAGCAACATCATTGATGTATACAGAGAAAAGAGTCGGCCCGAGAATTGAACACTTTGGCACCCCCATAGACTGCCAGAGGTCCGGACAACAGGCCCTCCGGTTTGACACACTGAACTCTATCAGAGAAGTAGTTGGTGAACCAGGCGAGGCAGCCATTTGAGAAACCAAGGCTGTTGAGTCTGTCGATAAGAATGTGGTGATTGACAGAGTCAAAAGCTTTGGCCAGGTTGATGAAGACGGCTACACAGTACTGTCTTTTATCGGTGGCGGTTATGATATCATTTAGGACCTTGAGCGTGGCTGAGGTGCACTCATGACCAGCTCAGAAACCAGATGCATAGCGGAGAAGGTACGGTGGGATTCGAAATGGTCGGTGATCTGTTTGTTAACTTGGCTTTCGAAGACTTTAGAAAGGCAGATAAATATAGGTCTGTAACAGTTTGGGTCTAGAGCGTCTCCCCCTTTGAAGAGGGGGATGACCTCGGCAGCATTCCGATCTTTAGGGATCTTAGACGATACGATAGAGAGGTTGAACGGGCTAGTAATCAGCTGGTTCCAACAATTGCGGCGGATAATTTTAGATAGAGAGGGTCCAGATTGTCTAGCTCAGCTGATTTGTAGGGGTCCAGATTTTGCAGCTCTTTCAGAACATCAGCTATCTGGATTTGGGTGAAGGAGAAATGGGGGAGGCTTGGGCAAGTTGCTGTGGGGGGTGCAGTGCTGTTGACTGGGGTAGGGGTAGCCAGGTGGAAAGCATGGCCAGCCGTAGAAAAATGCTTATTGAAATTCTCGATTATCGTAGATTTATCGGTGGTGACAGAGTTTCCTAGCATCAGTGCAGTGGGCAGCTGGGAGGAGGTGCTCTTATTCTCCATGGACTTTACAGTGTCCCAGAACTTTTTGGATTTTGCTACAGGATGCAAATTTCTGTTTGAAAAAGCTAGCCTTTGCTTTCTTAACTGCCTGTGTATATTAGTTCCTAACTTCCCTGAAAAGTTGCATATCGCGGGGGCTATTTGATGCTAATGCAGTACGCCACAGGATGTTTTTGTGCTGGTCAAGGGCAGTCGGGTCTGGAGTGAACCACGGGCTATATCTGTGCTTAGTTCTAAAAAGAAAAATAATGCGGCATGCTTATTTAAGATGGTGACTGACTGGCTCGATTCGGTCTTATGTAGGAAAATGAAAATGTGTTTTTTTTACATTGTATAAAAGTAGAGACTCAGAGCTAGAAAATGGCATATCATACACTGCAGTTGAGGAACAATGGGAAAGTAATTCTGCTTTTAAAGTTGATAAACTTGTTGCTCACTTTTGAGAAAATGGTCCTTGAATGTTTTGGTACACCTATCTTAGAGAGATCTCTTTAAGGATTCACATGTGAGGCCATACAGAGCGAGTACTGTAGTGTACTAAACAACCAAAGATTTCAAGACTAAAGACTGGTTTATACTGTGTCTATCTGTAGACAGTTGTCGCAGTGACACATTAACATTCTATTGTCGTCCGACATCAAACTTTTTGTTGTCGTTAAGAAAAAGTATAAACACAAAAACTACAGGCTGCATGACATCAGCAGCCTAGTGGTCCAAAATATCATAACTGGTGTATTTTAACGCCAATAAACCCACCTGTTTAAAAATGAATTTAGTATATGTTAATCTTGCAAACCAGGCAACCAGAAGCAACTTGCTAAACAGTGTTTTGGTTTGTTTCTAGCTTGTTGGCTAGCTAGCTAACGTTAAGTTGGCTGACTAGCCAGTTCAAATAATGACTTTATCATTTAGCTGACAACATCTTCACTTTAGCTAATTTGTGTTAATTATTACAGCAAAATAAACCCACAACAAGATCATTATTTACAAGTTAATGGCAAGCTAATTATAGAAAAAAGCTTACGGTGGTGAGTGTGAAGAAATAAAAGCAGGGCATTCTACCAGGGGATTTCAGGACTTGGACACTGTCTCGTTGGCCTAACTTTATATCCTAAGTTGACTTTGCTGCAGTTCTTCACATTACCGTCTCTGGTAAACACACACTTTATCAAATAAAATCTAAGTGTATTTGTCACATGCACAGGATACAGAAGGTGTAAACGGTACAGTGAAATGGTTACTTGCGTAGTAGAGTCTTTTTAGACAGCTAGCTAGCTAAACAATGCACCATAAGCCCAACTCCTAACGTTACTACCCTTCACGAATCTGCAAATAGCTACCAACTAGCTTCAATGTTAGCTAGCTAGCTAACATTAGGCTATAACTAGCAATGCAAATGGCTCTGAGATACGAATAATATTACTACACAGGTCATACACGTAACGTTAGTGATCAAGCCAGCCAGCTAACGTTAGCTAGCTAGCAAACAGTGCGCTTTAATTTATACGTTTAATTTGAAATGTATGATATCTGAAAATGTAGCTAGCTAGACTCTTACTCGTATACATGGATGAACACCTCTCTGTCACGGATGCCATGGTTGCCCTTAGTTTGAAGATGTAATTCGGTGACAGGTGTTTATACAACAGCCTTCTGTTTTCTCTTTTCAACTCCCTCTGCGTATTTGCAATCAAACGGCAGAATTTTCTCCATCTCCTTAGCTATCACACTCTGCTTCCACCGTGCATCCACCGTGATTTCAAAACTCGGTCCTCCAGAAAGTGGAGAGCAACACTTTTGCAGTTCTTTGTGATATCTTTTAAAAAGCAGTGTTAGAAAGGATTACCTAGACATACTGGTCCCGTGGTCCCGTGTGGCTCAGTTGGTAGAGCATGGCGCTTGCAACGCCAGGGTTGTGGGTTCAATTCCCACGGGGGGACCAGGATGAATATGTATGAACTTTCCAATGTGTAAGTCGCTCTGGATAAGAGCGTCTGCTAAATGACTTAAATACTGACCAGCTCATGTTATGGACAGAAGCATGACAGACCTATTCCACCTCATCTCTAGGCATGTCCAGTCCATCCATTATCTCAGCCAATCACGGTTTAGTGGGTTGTTTCCTGTCTTTTTCCGTGGCTAAACCAACTAGGCTCGTAAATTAACAATTTTTATTGCATTTACAGATGACATACACGTTTTAAGGCACATGGAAGTTCACATTTCTCCCAAAAATGCATTTTGATAAATAATACATTAAAATGCCTCTCCTGTGAAGTAGTGACACGCGACATATGGCTAGTTTCCTGAAACAAGTCGCACATAAGCGCTTGAGTGAGTTTTCAGTATGTGTGTTTGAGTTGGTGTATTCAGGAGCGATGTTGGTGCTGGAATAAAGCAGTCGAGCATCACTGTTTATAGTATATGTAGGCTTTTCTTTCATTACTATCTTTATTTTGGGCCCAGGATCAAAAGAGAAATTTGTGATGTGCCTATTACCGCCTACTGATTCTTGAGTTATCTGGAAAGCTGACTAACTATTGAGTGCACCAGGCCCACTATGGCTAAAGAAAGTGGATCACATATCAGCCTTCCCATTCAGACAGAGCCTCCTTTGATAAGGACCTGTTAGGCTGGGTGTTTGTGTTGTGTTGCTATAGTACAATGACTTGGTGGAAGAGGACAAGTTGAACGACGGTTTGTGTAAATGCATTGTGAAAATAGCATGTGTTCCTGGTGTAAGAGGGGACCTGTTGCTATAGTAAAATGACTGCAATGACTGAGCCAACAATGACTTCTGTGTAAAGGCACAGGGAAAATAACATGTCTGGGCTTGTCCTGTCTGGTCGTGAGATGCTAATACATAAAATAGCTACCATGTGGCAAGCAATTTATATCTACCAAGCTATCAATGTAATTTTTGCATCATTTCCAATCCCCCATATAATGAAAGAAAATATATTTTCTTTCATTACTTTCTGCTAACCCTCACCTAATTGGAGTAAACTAATGGACAACAATACTTAGGCTTCTACTTCCAGCTTATTCATACTATATACATTTTACGGACACAGTACATTTTACATTAGTTATCTCTTAAAAAATATAGATATATATCTCACCCTTCAGCTACCCTCAACCCCTCCCATCGATCTCTAAAAACATCCCGTCTTGACTTCTTCTACTTGCCAAATATTTTTAAACTGTGATACTTTTATGATGTTTTAACTAAAGTTCTGAACCTTTCTATTCTCATAGTTTCCACAGATTCTAAATAATAGATGAACACCTTTACTAAAAGCACCCAGCAGTGTGATTGTTCAGCCATTCCTTAACCTGCGACCTGAAACAGGCTACATATGGGCAGAACCAAAACAAGTGAAATAATGATTGTTTCTTCGCAGCCAAATCTGCAGAGTTGGGATGGGTGTATCCCCCATATACATAACATTCTATTGGTTACAAGAATTTTGTATAATTAAAATGGAAAAACTCAGTTTTGAATCCAGCGTTGTTTTGTGTGTCAGTTCATAAACCCTGTGCCATGGAATCTGCACATCAAAAATCTCTTCAACTATTTTGCAACCTGTACGGCACAGCTGTCAACCTTTTGGTCCTTAAATGGAACTGGTATACGTTCCTATTTATATATATTTTTTCAAAGTTGGTCTTTAATGCAGGGCCGACAGACAACTTCCACTAGCCTTTATTTTTGCAGTAATGCTGCAATCAGCTGGATATAATTGTGGATAGAGCAGACATTCCATATATTGTTGGTAGATGCATTAGTCACACTCACAACTCACCCAGTCCTATGTATGATATAATTAACAAAGACCATCTTGTTTTGTTCTCCAAAAATGTATTTAAAAAAAAATAATCAATTAGTATATTTGTGTTTTAACCTTTTTAATATTTGTAGTAATACTTCTTCTGTCTTTTCTAGTGGATTAAACTTAAATTACAACCAGATTTCTATGGCTTGTTTTAAAAATAGTGATATTTTAGAGATTACATTTTCAAATAACCAAAAGAGGTAGAGAGGTAGCGTTTTGAATAAATGGAAAATAAGGGTGAGCCATTCTTACTAATCTGCTGGAGAACCCGTTTGGATTTAGGTATAACTTTTGTATGACTGAAGCCTTTAGTGAGAGGTTCAATTCTTTAATATTCAATAACTGTAGCCCTCTGAATTCATATTAATGATATAAATATGCCTGTTTTTAATTTTGTCTGACTTGTCGTTCCAAATAAAATGGAACATTGTTTTGCTAATAAAAATGTTTAAAAACAAGTTGTCCGGTGTAGGCAGGCCATCAGTAAATAGGTAAACTTGGATGTGCCTAAAGAATTAATCAGGGTGATTTTCCACAAATGGACAAGTTTTTACCTTTCCATGGTAGCAAGATCTTACCTATTTTTGCTAACTTTCTATAAAAATGTATTGTATTGAGAATTTATATATTTTGTGATATGAATACCGAGTATGTCCACTTACCCGTCAGACCATTTTATTTGTAAACTACATTGTAATGTAAAATCTTAATTATTTAGTAATCCAATATGTAATATGGTATGCTTCTCATAGTTCGGTTTGTAATCCAAAGTGGTTTGAGAACTGATCTAGATCCTCTGAGGCTGTGCAGGGATCAATATTGTGGATTTAAAAGAAAACGTCATCAGCGTACAATGTCACATTTTGTTTTTAGGCCCTGGATTTCTAGCCCCTTGATATTATTGTTGGATCTGATTTTAATAGTTAACAAATAGATATGCCGATAGTAAACAACCTTGTTTACTCCTCATGACAGTTTTTAATACTTTCTGAGAAGTAGCCATTATTTACAATTTTACACCTGGGGTTACGATACATAAGCAACTATTCATCTGATTTGCAATTAACTGACACACAAAAGGCCCCCACTTGTCTGAGAGTTCAAAATACTCTTTTAGCAATTGAAACTTCCCTCTGTGGGCTAATATGAATGCAGAATTATGAAGACATATCGATGTGGGTCAAAGATATACCTAGAGCCACACAGGACTGGAATTCTAGCCCTTTAGTCCTTATTGGTCAGAGCCAATACACAGTCATCTTTTCTGTTAGATGCACAGCATAGCACAGTCTGTGGGTCTTTCAAAGGTTTGAACAGCACCATGCAAATGAAAGACATTATCTATATTATAAATGGCCTTTTTATGTGTTTTTTTACGATTCTTCCTCTAGCGATTAGATCGATGACTAGCCTGCCAGATAGTCACATTTCTTTCAGACTGTCTCCTTTTAGATGTAACTAGGGACTGCACAGCTCCAGATATACATGTAATCAGATGCATTCAGTACTGGAGCTGCCTGCCCTGAGCTATGGTGACCCCTGGTGGATATATGGGGTTATGTCAAAACGTTAAATCGGCTACATTACATGAGACAGAGGTTCACCTGTTAACATGTTACTGTTCCTTTCTCTCTCTTTCCCCGTGTTTATTTTCTCTTTCCTTTGTCTCCATCTTACTCTCCCTCTCTTTTCCTCTCCCTCTTTCCACTTCCTTTCCTCCTCCTCTGTTCTCCTCAGCAGATAGCCAAGCTCCGGCAGCAGCTGCGTGGCGGTAGTAAGCAGCAGCAGGGAGGTCATCTGTCTCTGTGTCACAAAGACAGCTCATCTCCTTTACAGGGACCTATCAACACCACCATCAACACCACGTCCAACCAAGCACACGTAAGGCACAATACTGCCATCCAGACCTGAGTTTATATTTATTTATTTATTTGTGTCATGCTTTAGGGGTATGCGTGATTTAGCTTGCTGAACGGAATGGCATCAACGCAATCGACCCAAAAGTGCAAACCTAACACGCCAGGGAAGCTTAATCACCAAGACTCTGCCCTGCTTATATGTGTAATATTGAGGTTTTGTTTTTGAATGTCTGCGATTGTGTCCCTGGTCCTTGCAGTGGTCCTGCATGTCTAAGTCGTCCCCGATGTCCAATATGACGGTGCCCAAGTCCTCCATCACCAGAGTGCCCAGCAGCATGGAAGGAATCAACCACGAGCTGGAGAAGGTCTTCATCAGAGATGACAACGGAGAGAAAGAGGAGCTTAAGGTGGGGGGACGGACTGGTAGATGCATCCAATCACATATTTACAATATGCACTCTCTCACAATACTAGCGGTGGCCACTTGCAGTCAAGCATGACATCAGTCATGGGCTGCATGTGTCAATGTGTAGTTCATATATCATCTATAATCAGAATTACTATCTTTACTCAATTAGCCACAAAATCCCTACTTTGAAAGTGACTGTTTTCTTGAAACTGTGCCGTACCATTTTCTCTACATTTAGAGTTTGCAAGAAAGGCATTTCACTGTACTTGTGCACGTGACATTACAACTTGGAACTTGAAAGTCGTGTGTCTGGAGGGAGCTGAGAAGACATGCACACAACCACTCATGCGCCTGCTGTGTCACTGGAAATCCTATTACTTGCAGTACTCAATGACGAGACATCTCTTTTTCCTTCACTCCTCGCCCTCCCCCAGGTGTTGGAGGTACCAGACGGGCGGCGAGCCCCCTTCCCCCCCCAGCAGCGCAGCAGCAGTACCCGTAGCGTGGACACACAGACCCCCTCTGCCCCCGGCCGCTCCAGCAGTAGTTCCAGCCTGTCCCCCTGTCCCTCTCCTGCCTGCCCCCCGGGGTCCTGCTCACACGGGGGCAGCCCTTACTCCACCGACGATCTGCTCTACGACAGGGATAAAGGTAGGACTGTCAGGATGCTCTCTCAGACCTGGGGCAAGGCCTCCATTGGACATCCTACCATTGTGCCTTTGAGCAAGGCTCTGAACTCCCAACGTGGACTGTGTGTCTTGTCCGGGTACTGTAGAGTAATCTTCTTTTCTGTCCTTTTCTGACCATTGTCTCTGTCTCTCTGTCTACAGACAGTGGCAGTAGCTCTCCGCTGCCAAAATTTGCCTCATCTCCTAAACCCAACAACAGCTATATGTTCAAGAGAGAACCTCCAGAGGGCTGTGAGAAGATCAAGGTGTTTGAGGAAATGAGGTAAGCACAGCAAGAGACCAGGGATCTTTTAGGATCTCTTTTATCACACCAAAGTCGGAGATACTGAAGGTCAGTTATATATACATGTCATGAATGGAGTTAACACGCTGTCTCTTACTTTCCCTTTTGTCTGTCCAGCTCCAGGCAGTCAGCGTCAGTCCCTCTCTTTTCCTGCCCCGACAAGAACAAGGTCAACTTCATCTCCACCGGCTCCGCCTTCTGCCCTGTCAGACTGACCCCCGGCGCCCTGCACCTCTCTGTGACCTCTCACCCCGACGACGACCCCGAGGCCGGCCCCAGCTCAATGACATCAGCATTCTGCCGCGTCCTCCCCACTCAGGTCCACACCTCCACCAGCACAGACGACGCTCCCACCCCCGAGGAGGCTGCCACTCCAACGCCCACCTCCCCACAAGAGACTGCCCCCCAGACAGACTGCCTGTCCATCAGCTAGACCTGGGCAGAGCTGGCCTCTGACATGGGGTTCTGGTTCTTCTTATTCAGAATAATATGATTATTAAGCCCCCAGTATCATCAGCATCACTGAAGTCTCCTTCGCTAAAGGACCTCCTCTTCTCTCTGTCTCTGCTGAACTCTAAACACTATGCATGGCGTAGCATTAGCAACAATGTCCCAGGCAACAACAACAACAAACGGAGAAAACAAAGACAAGTCTACCACATGTTCCTAGCGTATTCCTAAGGCACTGTTCCTGTCAGGGATAGACATGATGATCTTTAACAGCATGTAGAGATGCTGGATGATGTCATTGGGTGGATGGGAAGAAAATGAGACACTTTGGATGGGGGGGCATGCATTTTAAACCAGTAGTGTGTTTAAGATTAAAGACATGCTCCTGTACTTTGGCGACTAAGAAAGTATTTCTTATTATTGGGCTGGTTGTGTCAATGTGTAGTTTATGCATAATCTATAATCAGAATTACTGTCTAACCTCAATCAGCCTTGAAATCCCTAGTTTGAAAGCGACTCTTTTCTTGAAGCTCTGCAGCGACATTTTCTCTTATTTCCCATCACATGGGCCAGCCCCATAGCGATTAGAGTTCTAGCCAATGAGCTTCAGCCCCTCACATTTCAACCACGTTATCCATTGAGGTTGAAAGGTGGGCATAACTGCTGAGTGAGTGACTCACACCAAGAGTGAGTGACTCACACCAAGAGTGAGTGACTCACACCAAGAGTGAGTGACTCACACCAAGAGTGAGTGAGTGACTCACACCAAGAGTGAGTGAGTGACTCACACCAAGAGTGAGTGAGTGACTCACACCAAGAGTGTGAGTGATGACTCGCACAAGAGTGAGTGAGTGACTCGCACCAAGAGTGAGTGAGTGACGCGCACCAAGAGTGAGTGAGTGACGCGCACCAAGAGTGAGTGAGTGACGCGCCACCAAGAGTGAGTGAGTGACGCGCACAGATGAGTGAGTGAGTGACGCGCACCAAGAGTGAGTGAGTGAGTGAGTGAGTGAGTGAGTGAGTGAGTGATGCGCACCAGAGTGAGTGAGTGAGTGACGCGACCAGAGTAGTGAGTGAGTGACGCGCACCAAGAGTGGTGAGTGAGTGACGCCACAGAGTGAGTGAGTGACGCGCACCAAGAGTGAGTGAGTGACGCGCACCAAGAGTGAGTGAGTGAGTGACGCGCACCAAGAGTGAGTGAGTGAGTGACGCGCACCAAGAGTGAGTGAGTGAGTGACGCGCACAAGAGTGAGTGAGTGACGCGCACCAAGAGTGAGTGAGTGAGTGACGCGCACCAGAGTGAGTGAGTGAGTGACGCGCCAAGAGTGAGTGAGTGCGTGACGCGCACCAAGAGTGAGTGAGTGAGTGACACGCACCAAGAGTGAGTGAGTGACGCGCACCAAGTGAGTGAGTGAGTGAGTCACGCGCACCAAGAGTGAGTGAGTGAGTGAGTCACGCGCACCAAGAGTGAGTGAGTGAGTGACGCACACCAAGAGTGAGTGAGTGAGTGACGCGCACCAAGAGTGAGTGACGCGCACCAAGAGTGAGTGAGTGACGGCGCACAAGAGTGAGTGAGTGACGCGCACCAAGAGTGAGTGGAGTGACGCGCACCAAGAGTGAGTGAGTGACGCACACCAAGAGTGAGTGAGTGATGACGCGCACCAAGAGTGAATGAGTGAGTGACGCGCACCAAGAGTGAGTGAGTGAGTGACGCGCACCAAGAGTGAGTGAGTGAGTGACGCGCACCCAAGAGTGAGTGAATGAGTGAGTGACGCGCACCAAGAGTGAGTGAGTGAGTGACGCGCACCAAGATGAGTGAGGTGAGTGACGCGCACCAAGAGTGAGTGAGTGAGTGAGTGACGCGCACCAAGAGTGAGTGAGTGACGCACACCAAGAGTGAGTGAGTGAGTGACGCACACCAAGAGTGAGTGAGTGAGTGACGCACACAATAGGTGAGTGACACACACCAAGAGTGAGTGGTGAGTGACGCACACCAAGCGTGAGTGAGGAGTGAGTGACACACACCAAGAGTGAGTGAGAGAGTGAGTGCGCGCACACCAAGAGTGAGTGAGTGAGTGACACACCCAAGAGTGAGTGCGCGTCTCTCTCTGCGTCTCTCTCTCTCTCTGCGTCTCTCTCTCTCTCTCTCTGCGCGTCTTCTCTTTCTCTCTCTCGTGCGTCTCTCTCTCTGCGCGTCTCTCTCTCATGCGCGTCTCTCTCTCTCTCTCTCTCTGCGCGTCTCTCTCTCTCTTCTGCGTCTCTCTTCTGCGGCGTCTCTCTCTCTCTGCGCGTCTCTCTCTTTGCGCGTCTCTCTCTCTATGCGCGTCTCTCTTTCTCTCTGCGCGTCTCTCTCTCTCTCTGCGCGTCTCTCTCTCTCTCTGGCGCGTCTCTCTCTCTCTCTGCCGCGTGTCTCTCTCTCTCACTGCGCGTCTCTCTCTCACTCTGCGCGTCTCTCTCTCTCTCACTCTGCGTGTCTCTCTCTCTCTCACTCTGCGCGTCTCTCTCTCTGCGCGTCTCTCTCTCTCTGCGCCGTCTTCTCTCTGCACGTCTCTCTCTCTCTCGCTGCGCGTTCCTTCTCCTGCGCGTCTCTCTCTCTCTCTGCGCGTCTCTCTCCCTCTCTGTGCGTCTCTTTCTCTCTGCGCGTCTCTCTCTCTCTTGCGGCGTCTCTGCTCTCTCTCTCTCTGCGCGTCTCTCTCTCTCTCTGCGCGTCTCTCTCGCTCTCTCTCTCTCTCTTGCGCGTCTCTCTCGCTCTCTCTCTCCTCTGCGCGTCTCTCTCTCTCTCTCTCTCTTCTCTCTCTCTCTCTCTCTCCTGCGCGTCTCTCTCTCTCTCTCTCTCTCTGCGCGTTCTCTCTCTCTTCTCTCTCTCTCTCTGGCGCGTCTCTCTCTCTCTCTGCGCGTCTCTCTCTCTCTTCTCTCTGCGCGTCTCTCTCTCTCTCTCTCTGCGCGTCTCTCTCTCTCTCTGCGCGTCTCTTCTCTGCTCTTTGTCTGCGCGTCTCTCTCTCTCTCTGCGCGTCTCTCTCTCTCTCTGGCGCGTCTCTCTCTCTGCGGCGCGTTCTCTCTTCCTCTCTCTGGCGCGTCTCTCTCTTCTCTCTGGTGCGTCTCTCTCTCCTCTCTGCGCGTCTCTCTCTCTCTCTGCGCGTCTCTCCTCCTCTCGCTCTCTCTCGCTCTGCGCGTCTCTCTCTCTCTCTGCGCGTCTCTCTCTCTCTCTGCGCGTCTCTCTCTCTCCTCTGCGCGTCTCTCTCTCTCTCTGCGCGTTCTCTCTCTCTCTGCGCGTCTCTCTCTCTCTCGTGCGCGTCTCTCTCTGGCGTGCGGTCTCTCTCTGCGGCGTCTCTCTCTCTCTCTCTGTCGCGTCTCTCTCTCTCTCTCTGCGCGTCTCTCTCTCTCTCTCTCCTCTGCGCGTCTCTCTCGCTCTCTCTCTGCGCGTCTCTCTCTCCTCTCTCTCTCTGCGCGTCTCTCTCTCTCTCTTAGCGCGTCTCTCTCTCTCTTTAGGGCGTCTCTCTCTCTCTCTTAGCGCCCGCTCTCTTCTCTTCTTGCGTATCTCTCTCTGCTCTCGCGCGTCTCTCTCTCTCTCTGTCGCGTCTCTCTCTCTGCGCAGTCTTTCGCTCCTATTCGTGGGCTGCGGCTCCTCTCTTCTCCTCGTCTGCGCGCGTCCTCTACAATACAATTGTAATAAAATTATAAACAATAACAAATAATAATATAAAATGGTAGTAAATAGTAATACAAAATTAAATACAAAAATAATAAAAATATAATGGTAACAGTCAATAGTAGAAATGTAATAAATATAAATATGGAAAATGAAACTATAACTAACTTATAACTAAATAACGGTCATCTTCACCATTACATCAGTACTACAACTACCATCATCATTACCACTACTACCACCACCACCATCACTAAACTGCTATCATTACCATTACCACCCATACCACTACTATTTGGAATGATAAACAACAATAATAATAGTAATAACAATAATTGTAATAACAATAATAGTAATAACATTAATACTAATAATAAGTAAGTTACTATTTACTATACATATGTTATTATTCAGTGTCTCTCGGGTAAATACATATTTGGCTGCTAGAGGAGCCATTGCTCCTTTGCCCATGAGTATTTTTAGTTTTTCCTCTGCGTTTAATAAGTTAAAATTTTAATTATTCATTTCTGTGAATAATGAATCTCTTGGTGAGGAATATTTATCACAGTAAAGGAGAAAGTGCATCTCTGTTTCTACCTCCTGCCTGACCACATACACACTCCTCTTTGGGTAGCCATGTCTTTTTATGTCTGCCGGTTTCTATTGCCAATCGGTGGTCACTCAGCCTGTACATGGTAAGGATCTGTCTCTGCTTCGTATCTCTGACAGAGTAGAGATAATCAGCCAATTCATATTCTCTGTTCAGAGCCAGATAGCAATTTAGTCGGCTTTGGGATTTTGTTTCGTTTTTCTAATGTTGTAAATATGAGTCCTTTGATTGGTTCATGATTTTGTTTATTGGAATTCTTTCTTTTGATGCAGTGCTGGTGTCAGTTTGGTTGGTTAGGTCCAACACCAGCTGACTGAGAGGGCTCGTTTCTGGGCTCAGCTCTTGGGTTTGAAGTGCTTTAAATTGCAGACTTGAATTTGGACTTGAATTTAGATGTATCCAAAATTTGAATAATCTTTCCTATATTTTCATTACCACTGGAAAGCGGAGAGAGAAACACAGAGAGAGACACAGAGAGAGCGAGAGACACAGAGAGAGCGAGAGACACAGAGAGAGCGAGAGACACACACAGAGAGCGACACACATGGAGAGAGAGAGACGCACATGGAGAGAGAGCGTGACACACAGAGAGAGAGAGACACACAAACACAGAGAGAGACAGAGAGACGCAGCGAGATAGAGACGGAGAGACAGAGAGAGACACAGACAGAGAGACACACACACACACAGAGAAAGAGAGAGAGAGATACACACAGAGAGAGAGACACACACACACAGAGAGAGAGACANCACACAGAGAGAGAGACACACACACAGAGAGAGAGAGAGACACACACAGAGAGAGAGAGAGAGAGAGACACACACACAGAGAGAGAGAGAGACACACACACAGAGCGAGAGAGACACACACACAGAGAGAGAGATACACACAGAGAGAGAGATACACACAGAGAGAGGCAGGCCCAGAGAGCGAGAGATTTTCGGGGACCAATTTTGGCTTGTGACTTCTACTTTCAGAACTACTGGCTAAAAAGTATATAGAAGTACCAGAGAATCTCTTTTAACTTATATGTTAATTGTGTTCTGTTCTGACATTCCCCACAGCATGAATAAGCTCTAAACACAATATTACACATTATATAGCTTATGGAAAGAAAAAACGACGCATGTTTCAATTGAAAATGGTCTGCTGTGTTATATTATGTACAGTATCAGAGAAATCCAGGTCCTTTGAAACATGCAACGCAAAACCAGAAAAGAATCATCAGAATGGGGGGAAAAGACATGGACATAAAGAAAGTGTCCATTGCGTCTGGCCTTCAGGTGTGTATCACAAACGGAGTCTAAGCTCAGGTCATTTGGAATGTATGCCCATATTCCATGACCCAGATTGACTCTGACTGCAGTTCCTCCTTGAAACAGAACAGATCACTCTATTTCCTTTGCTTTTTCTCATTCCAGATTCCATTCCAGAAATTCAGCACATTTTATTCCCCCTAGACATTCCGTGGCGTTATGATGTGCTGTCCCAAGACTTGACCTGTTCTTGGCTGACAGCAGAGGTTAAAGGTTGACTGTGTTGTTAGGTGTCTTGGTTGCAATTATGAGTGACTAGCAACAAACCAGGCCCACTGTGAGAGATGACGGCTGTGCTTGTTGAGACGAGTTCTGACATGTTTGAGAGAAGTCTATAACGGCTATGACTGTCAACGCCTGACGATTCTGTGTGGTCGTCGGACCCTCTGCTGCCGTCGTGCTGTGGTCAAGGTCATGTAGTATCTTCAGGTCAGTCTGTGTTGTCTGGTCCTAGTCAAGTCCTGGCCTGCAGTAACATCGCATAAAACAAGACCATGAAGCGAGAAACAGCATATGATTGGTTACATTCCGTTGATATCCAGTCTGAAACTGTTTAAATATTACATATACAACATAACTATGCTTACTATTGATTCATAAGACATTCCATTAGATTTTAGCTGGTTTCGGGGTCGAGAAGACTCATCAAATCACGTCCAAATGTTCCTCTTTATGCCCTCAGGTTTGGATAGAGAGGAGCTAGTTGGTTTATTTCATCTGCAGAATTGGTCGATGTTTCATCTTTGGATTTCAAAGAAAATGGGTAAACTGTCCTTATCCAGTCCATGTGTTTCTGAACTGAAATGCTTTACAATGTCATGTAATTATTGGCATCATCTTCATCAATGTAGAGCCAAATTGGCACAGATTCACACTATAGGGCTGGCCCGTCTTGTGCTGGCTAAGATATTTTATTTTCCAGCAACTATGATGGATGCGTAACCAGGCCAGCACAGCTCGGCCCAGTTTGGCTCAGTAGTGTGAAAAGCCTAACAGTGTGTTGAGAACCAGCGCTGAATATCATGTCACCAGAGCACATAGCTTTTGGCTAGCAGGTCATCCGTGTTCATCAGCTCATCCAATCAGCTTGCTCCTTATTGGACCTGTGGGGTCAAAGGGCATACACAATAAAAGGATTGGTTGCTGATGTGACTGTCCACTTTGTGTGTTATTCTGACCATCATTGATTGTGTGCAAGTTATAGGAGGAGAGTGTGTAAGGCACAGGAGGCTGCTGAGGGGAGGACGGCTCATAACAACGGAGCAAATGGAATGGCATCAAACACCTGAACACCTGTGTTTGATGTATTTGATACCATTCCAACAATTCTGCTCCAGCCATTACCACGAGCCTGTCCTCCCCAATTACGGTGCCACCAACCTCCTGTGGTGTAAGGGACAATGACTGTTTTTGACCTGCCATTGAAAGGAAACAAGACGAAAGAAACTGTCAGAAACACGTTACAACAACAATACCCCAGCGGTATAAAGATGAATGCAAACATGTTCCAGCAACCAACCACACTACAACACTTTAAATGTGCTCCTCTCCTCTCTCACGTCTGTGTTAGGCAGAAACCAATGTTGCAAGATTAGCCCATAGGTAACATCTAGAAAAAATGCTCTTATGGCATTTGTGTTTCCTCTGTTTTGCTCACGATTCCCTTGCTGTGTGCTCAAGATGTTATTGGAGACTGTTGTTAGGTGATGAGCGTGCTCACCAAGTGTACAGTACTTTTAGGTCTACTGTTAGTCTGCCCACTGTTCTCAGTTGACTGGACCTGATGGTGCGATGCCACACCTATTGTTGTGTAACGGATGGCCGTGCGTGGCCGATGATTGTTTAGTATTTTTATCAACATAGAGATCTCGTGTCTTAAAGTTATTAGCAGAACCAGAGCACTTCCTCTGGAGTTGTGTGTGTGAATGACAAATGAGACGCATATACACATTGTTTTCTGAGGTCCACTCACCGTTTATTTCAAAAGTTTTACAAGTATATATCATATACATACCTTTTGTAAATGCACACACTGACACCTTTTTATTTATTTTCACTGCAAGGTCGGTTAAGACTTGTATGTACAGTATATTATCTAGCCATCTTCGAGGGGTCACTATGACAGCAGAGTGTTCTCTAGTGATAGAAAGGGGCCACTATAGAAGAGATTGCACTTGATCTCAAACACATTACTCTCAATAAACCATTACAGTACTGTACACCACACCTGGCACCTGCACTCCAGCACATACCTTTCTGACACCAATGGGGAGTGTCTGGAAATGAATCAACACTCTAATTGTTTCAACTCTTTGAATGAATAAAACGCTGAAGCCTATAAAGTGACATCCCACCCCAAGTGCCTTAAAACTGTGTTAATGAATCTCTTCCACCTTTAATGACGTTTTAACATCCGCCAGCTTCATGCGTGACCGTTGAAGTTGGTGTGTGTGTGGTAGGCCTTTATATCGTAAACTACAACGAGAATCAAAATCCCGGCAACGATGACATGACCGCCGCCTGCTTTGTCGAAAGAGAGCGGCCTTCCTTAGCCTACCCTAAGCTTTGCTATGTAAGACTGATGTAAGATGTAAATCTTCCACGTTCAGCCTTTCTCTCTCTGTCAGAGCTGTAGATACACCCTTCTCTACGACAGCAGTAAAGTGGGAATTTACTTCAAACAATCTCCTGTATGCCTCAAGGTAGATTCTGGAATCTCAATAAAGACATCCTGCATCAATGGTGTAACATTTTTCTGGCTGAGGATTGATTGATTGATGAATTGATTGATAGAGGGTGAGGAAGAGGGCGCATGTGAATTGCTGAAGGGTTGATGTAAAAAAAAAAAAAGTGGGGACAAATATCGGTATAGGTGATCTACACCTTTTGAGAGGTACCGAGGTCAAAGGGCGGGAATGTATCTTATGTGTCTGACGTTAAAAAAAAAATGTTTTAAAGTCGCCTGCCTTAAATTTGCCAAGAGTCTCTATGGTGAAAAGTACAACCTTGACAAGATAAATGTTGCCCCACAGCCATTAGTTAGTGGGTGACCATGACTTAGCTGTCATAGCGAGGTGAACACAGCGCCAACAAGTACACCCCCATCCGGGCGTCTCCCCTACCCCTTTACTCTAATCCCACCCTGTGAGAAACATGCAGAAGATAGCTCTTTCATAGCTGTGGCCTTGAGGAGTATATGAGTGTTTATACTGTGACTGAGGAGCAGGGTACAGGGTGCAATGCAATTCAGTACAGGCTACAGAAAAGCACTGTTACATGGACTGTAAACATGCAGAATGGTGGGTGACAGTGGGTCACGGCTCAGTTATATTTGGATATATCCAAACTTCAAAAACTCTGTCGATTTAGTCTGAAGTATTTAAATGAAGACACTCAGGAATTAAGTCTTATATCGTTACATATATATTGTGTATATGTAACAGTTTAACTTTAGTCCGTCCCGTCGCCTGACTCGGGCGTGAACCAGGGACCCTCTGCACACATCAACAACAGTCACCCACGAAGCATCGTTACCCATCGCTCCACAAAAGCCGCGGCCCTTGCAGAGCAAGGGGAACCACTACTTCAAGGTTTCAAAGCGAGTGACGTCACCGATTGAAACGCTATTAGCGCGCACCACCGCTGACTAGCTAGCCATTTCACATCGGTTACATATATATGTATATACACTGCTCAAAAAAATAAAGGGAACACTTAAACAACACAATGTAACTCCAAGTCACACTTCTGTGAAATCAAACTGTCCACTTAGGAAGCAACACTGATTGACAATAATTTACATTGCTGTTGTGCAAATGGAATAGACAAAAGGTGGAAATTATAGGCAATTAGCAAGACACCCCAATAAAGGAGTGATTCTGCAGGTGGTGACCCAGACCACTTCTCATTTCTATGCTTCCTGGCTGATTGTTTGGTCACTTTTGAATGCTGGCGGTGCTCTCACTGTAGTGGTAGCATGAGACGGAGTCTACAACCCACACAAGTGGCTCAGGTAGTGCAGCTCATCCAGGATGGCACATCAATGCGAGCTGTGGCAAGAAGGTTTGCTGTGTCTGTCAGCGTAGTGTCCAGAGCATGAGCGCTACCAGGAGACAGGCCAGTACATCAGGAGACGTGGAGGAGGCCGTAGGAGGGCAACAACCCAGCAGCAGGACCGCTACCTCCGCCTTTGTGCAAGGAGGAGCACTACCAGAGCCCTGCAAAATGACCTCCAGCAGGCCACAAATGTGCATGTGTCTGCTCAAACGGTCAGAAACAGACTCCATGAGAGTGGTATGAGGGCCCGACGTCCACAGGTGGGGTTGTGCTTACAGCCCAACACGTGCAGGACGCTGTGCATTTGCCAGAGAACACCAAGATTGGCAAATTCGCCACTGGCGCCTGTGCTCTTCACAGATGAAAGCAGGTTCACACTGAGCACATGAGCACATGTGACAGAGTCTGGAGAGCCGTGGAGAACGTTCTGCTGCCTGCAACATCCTCCAGCATGACCGGTTTGGCGGTGGGTCAGTCATGATGTGGGGGGCATTTCTTTGTGGGGCCGCACAGCCCTCCATGTGCTCGCCAGAGGTAGCCTGACTGCCATTAGGTACCGAGATGAGATCCTCAGACCCTTGTGAGACCATATGCTGACACATGCACATTTGTGGCCTGCTGGAGGTCATTTTGCAGGGCTCTGGCAGTGCTCCTCCTTGCACAAAGGCGGAGGTAGCGGTCCTGCTGCTGGTTGTTGCCTCCTACGTCTCCTCCACGTCTCTCTGATGTACTGGCCTGTCTCCTGGTAGCGCCTCCATGCTCTGGACACAGCAAACCTTTTTGCCACAGCTCGCATTGATGTGCCACTCTGGATGAACTGCACTACCTGAGCCACTTGTGTGGGTTGTAGACTCCGTCTCATGCTACCACTAGAGTGAAAGCACCGCCAGCATTCACAAAAGTGACCAAAACATCAGCAGAAGCATAGGAACTGAGAAGTGGTCTGTGGTCACCACCTGCAGAACCATTCCTTTATTGGGGGTGTCTTGCTAATTGCCTATAATTTCCACCTTTTGTCTATTCCATTTGCACAACAGCATGTGAAATTTATTGTCAATCAGTGTTGCTTCCTAAATGGACAGTTTGATTTCACAGAAGTGTGATTGACTTGGAGTTACATTGTGTTGTTTAAGTGTTCCCTTTATTTTTTTGAGCAGTGTATTTACCAGCTGACCTCATATTACAGATGATGGGACATTAAATGGGAATTTTAATGTGGAACTTGAGACATATATCCATTTGGAAGTCCCCATTTGACATATCCATTTGTCGCAGAATTGTAGTTTTGGTCCTTTGAGTACGGATGCTGGCTTCTCTTAAGGCTTTGCATCTGGCACCATATACAGTGCATTCAGAAAGTATTCAGACCCCTTGACTTTTTCCACATTTTGTTATATTACAGCCTTATTCAAAAATGGATTAAATAATTTTTTCACTATACACACAATACCCTATAAAGACAAAGCAAAAACAGGTTTTTATTAAAAAAGATATATATGTCACATAAGTAATCAGACCCTTTACTCGGTACTTTGTTGAAGCATCTTTGGCAGGGATTACAGCCTTGAGTCTTCTTGGGTATGACATTACAAACTTGGCACACCTGTATTTGGGGAGTTTCTCCCATTCTTCTCTATAGATCCTCTCAAGCTCTGTCAGGTTGGATGGGGAGCATCGCTGCACAGATATTTTCAGGTCTCTCCAGAGATGTTAGATCGGGTTTGGGCTCTGGCTGGGCCAGCTTGTTCCGAAGCCACTGCTGCGCTGTCTTGGCTGTGTGCTTAGGGTCGTTGTCCTGTTGGAAGATGAACCTTCGCCCATGTCCGAGGTCCTGAGCACTCTGGAGCATGTTTTCATCAAGGTTCTCTCAGTACTTTGCACCGTTTATCCCTCGATCCTGACTAGTCTCCCAGTCCCTGCCACTGAAAAATATCCCAACAGCATGATACTGCCACCACCATGTTTCACCGTAGGGACAGTGCCAGGTTCATTCAGACGTGATGCTTGGCATTCAGGTCAAAGAGTTCAATCTTGGTTTCATCAGACCAGAGAATCTTGTTTCTCATGGCCTGAATCCTTTAGGTGTCTTTTGGCAAACTCCAAGCGGGCTGTCATGTGCCTTTTACTGAGGAGTGGCTTCCATCTAGCCACTCTAACATAAAGGCCTGATTGGTGGAGTTCTGCAGAGATGGTTGTCCTTCTGGAAGGTTCTCCCATCTCCACAGAGGAACTCTGGAGCTCTTTCAGAGTGACAATCAGGTTATTGATCACCTCCCTGACCAAGGCCCTTCTCCCCCGACTACTCAGTTTGGCTGGGTGGCCAGCTCTAGGAAGAGTCTTGGTGGTTCCAAACCTCTTCCATTTAAGAATGATGGAGGCCACTGTGTTCTTGAGGACCTTCAATGCTGCAGAAATGTTTTGGTACACTTCACCAGATTTGTGCCTCGACACAATGGTGTCTCGGAGCTCTACGGACAATTCCTTCAGCCTCATGGCTTGGTTTATGCTCTGACATGCACTGTCAATTCTGAGACCTGACATAGACAGGTGTGTGCCTTTCCAAATCATGTCCAATTGAATTTACCACAGGTGGACTCCAATCAAGTTGTAGAAACATTGCAAGGATGATCAATGGAAACATGATGCACATGAGCTCAATTTCCAGTCTCATAGCAAAGGATCTGAATACGTATGTCAATAAGGTATTTCAGTTTTTTATTTGTACAAAATTTGCAAGATTTTCTAAAAACCTGTTTTTTGCTTTGTAATTATGGGGTATTGATGGAAAAGTGATTATTTAATCCATTTTAGAATAAGGCTGTAACGTAACAAATTGTGGGAAAAGTCAAGGGGCCTGAAAAATGTCAGAATGCGCTGTACCTCTTAGGCCTATCCTAACTACACGTTGACAGGTTTAGACACACAATTCAAGCAACACATTGAAGGGGAAGTTATGTAGGCCTTACAATCTCCAACATTTGGAATTAGAATTTGTGTTTTAAAAGCAATGAAAGTGATTTTGGATTACATAAAAAATCGAATAATATTAATAATTCAAAAGGAAGGTTTGTACTATTTGTATCCATTAGGTGGCAATGCAGGACCAAAAAAGAGTCAACTAAAGCAATTTGGTGTTCAGAACTAGATCCTATGAGATTTTAAAATGTAGAAGATGGTTTATTTAAAATGCCTCTGAAAATATAATGCAGTCATAATACATAGTGGAATGGAACAAATATCATGTTCCTTTTTTAGCATGCAATTTACATTATGGCAACACATCCTGCTCTATCTGCTAATATTCAATGTAATGCATGTCATCTAGGCATTAACATAGCATAAGATCACAACGTAGGAATGCCATTCATGATGATATGAATGATTTCTCAGAGTTCTTACTTTTGATTGAACACACAGCAAGCAGCCTTTTTTTTAACAGAGAGAGAACTCAATTTGGCCCTGTTTCAATTCTGGCTAATCGGCTTTCAGACAAACGCCATTCTCTGAGCTAATCTCCACCTCCCACCAGCCTTACTGGGAAACATGGAACAAAGGTAAGACTCTTTCTTTTCAAATCAAATTATGAAGCAAAAAGCCTCTTGTAATCCTCTGTTTTCTGTCTGTCTTAGTAGTGTTGTTGTTATTCAAAGACAATATTTCATGCATAATAATACTAATCTGTCATTCAAATATAGAACCAATGGAACAAAGATAATACAGTGAGGTTCTATCAAATCAGTGACTACCAATATTAGTCATACAGTAAATGATAGGTCTATGTAGCATTATCAATTGATGTACTCAATGTACTTGCATTACAACAACACACAAATGCTACGGACAGAGATTCAAGTGGCAACAACACCCTCCTGACTTTCATTTACTGAACTGTAACACTTTACTTAAAGACTTCAGGTAAAATGCATTATGATGCTGTTTTAATGCATTAAAAAGCCTTATACATGATTATAAAGCATTATACCTGCACAAAGTGTTTTAAACTAAACTTGACAGAGATGAGTACAGGCAGACAGGTTAGTTTCTTCTTCACACTCAGAGCAATCAGCTCCCCAATTACTGGCTAGTTAGTGAGAGCTGGCCCCAATCAGAGCCCTCTTCACCCAACCAATCAGCACGCAGGACACATAGTCCAGGCTCAGAGGTTAAACCCACACTTCCTCACTTTAGTGTCTATTCTCACACTGAGATAGTGCAGTAGATAAGCCTAAACATTGATCACTTTGGTATAGAAGCGTGGAAAAATGTGCCCATTTTCACGCTTTTATACCAAAGTGGAAAATATGGTCTTCTTCTGAGTTTATCTACTGGATTTACTGAAATACTGAATTACCGACAAAGTGCTTATGTTAGTATGCTGTGCTTTAGTAACATGGATATGTTTTACTTGTTTGTAAGGGTGGTATTTCAGAGACAAGATGAAGACAGAATGCTAATACATGTTCATATTGGTATAAACATCAATTGTCAGTAAACACAATTACCATCAATATTTCCTGTAGATTTAATTGTATTGCTTGAATACCCCCCCCCATCAGAGCCCAATGTTGCATTGATACCTGGGCCACAGACAGCTTTATCAATTCTATGAAACCTATCAAATATCAATTGCCACATCAGTCAAAATGTATTTTATGAATCAGGAAAAACTCAGATATGAGTCAGTCCATGCTCCCAGGGGACAGTAGCCATGGCAGTGGATGGACAGGGGATGAACAGGACTGACACTCAGCTTTATTGTGTGTGTGTCTGTCTCTGTCTCGTGGGCCCATTGTGTTCAATTGGACAGTCCGGCAGGCAGCAGGCAGATCCCGTGGATGTCAGAGCCTTCCTCCCATCCTCCTTGCCTTGTATGCACATCAGCCTCCCCTTCTCCCTGTGAGCCTATCCCATTGTTCTCTCTCCCTTTCAGACAGACCCTTGAATGCTACAATGATCAAATAAAATAATCAACTGGTCTTTTGTTTTAGCAGCTGTTTCAATAGGAGGTAATAAACGTATGGTAATGAAGCCTTATCCTATTCAGTTCAGACGTTCAGGGTGCAGAGACATGTGATTTGTCTGCCAGTCTGTCCAAAAGTAAGCTTTTCTCTCTCTGGCCTGCGATCAGGAGGAAGTTTGAAGCCAGCTGTCTACCATCCAGCTCATTCTAATACTCAAGTGCTTTCCTCTCTCTCACCACTTCACCTAAGGCTGTGTGACTATGAGAATTCTATGACATTGGTTGCTCTCTAACGTTGCAGAGACACTGTGGAAACATTGTATGAATGTTGGGGGCTTGTCAGCTGGCAGGAAGGAGGGGCAGGGGGATACTGCCATGGCATCCGCTGTGCCTTTCGTTTTGTTCCAGGCCAAATCATCCACTGAAAGGCTCTGATGGCTCTCATTGTGTTGCTTAGAGAGAGGAAGCCACACTGGCCAACAGGAGGGTGAGCCTTTTACCAGCCATGACAGACAGGTGCCAGACTGGCCAATGTAATGGCAGCCTTTTCCCAGTCATATGATCGACTGGCCAATAGGACATGATGATACTGAAAGACAGGTGTCAAACTGTATGATGGATAAGAATCCAGGTATCTTTTTCACCTGTCTTCCATATGTATCTGTCTACTGTCATCCAGTCTAAGTACAGATGAAGAGGATGTAATGAAATGATGACTGGGATAGATGACACATAGGCGGAATTCAGTAAACTGCAGATAGTGGTTTGATACCGTTTTCAGATCCTGCTTTTTGGTGTCTCACCTACTCAAAATGTCCACAGGAGACATTTTTATTAAGTCAGAATAACGCCCTGTGAGAGTGAAAATCCAGGGTGTAAATTGCTGTATTAGCCAACCTATGGTGTGTGTGTGTGTGTGAGGTGTGTGTGATAGAGAGGTGTCTTTGAGAGAGAGGAGGGGATGATGATCCTGAAAAAAGCATTATTTAAATGGAGCGCTCCGCTAGGGAGATTACACCGACGGGTGTGTGTAGGACACGCTCATCTCATGGAGAGAGAAACCAGAGGAATGGAAGATAAAGAGAGAGGGAGAGATGGAGAGAGAGAGAGAAAGAGAGACCAGAGGAATGGAAGATAAAGATGAGAATACTGAGAGAAATTACCAGCTAGCGTACCTTTAACCTAGCGCTATCGCCACACCACAGAGCTGGAGGTGAGAGATAGAACAGAATGGTAGTAAAAAAACAAACGCAGGGTAAAGAAGAACGACCCGTCAGAATATTATTCACAGAGAGCAGGGCTAAGCATCCATATCTGTCGGCAACACCAGGGCAACCACTCTCACCTTAAATGGGTGTTTTTCTTCACTGTCAGCTTCTGTGGAGCTTGGTGTGGGTAAGAAAGTGTATTGGCGGATGGGAGGAGCAACCCTGGACTGTACATCCTCATCAGAGGGATACCACTTAGGGTAGGTTACAGCTCTCTGTAGGTAACAACACAATGTAATATACAGTGCCTTCGGAAAGTATTCAGACCCCTTGACTTTTTCCACATTGTGTTCCTTTACAGCCTTATTCTAAAATTGATTAAAAAACATTTTCCCCTTATCAATTTACACACAATACCCCATAATAACAAATCAAAAACTGTTTTTTTTTTTTTTTTGCTATAAAGTATTTACATAAGTATTTACATGGGCCTGCTATGCTTAGTGTATGTGATTCAGTATGTGCTGAAATGTTTACCTCAAATGGAATTAGTCAACATCTGTCTTGAAGACTACCCTGGCATGAGTTACCAGTGTATGGTCTGTCATCATGAAAAAATACAGAACTATATGGTGTTTGCAAGCCTTGCCCTCTTATAGTGTAGTATTAGTATAGTATTGTTTTAGTATAGTATAATACTGGTAAAGTACAGTATAGTATTGGTAAAGTACACTACTGTACAGTCTAGTATAGTTTTAGTAGAGTATAGTATTAGCATTAGTATTCATATTAATATACTGTACATAAGGGTGTCAAAACCCACATGTATTTAAATGTGTTTTTTCGCTGCAAAGAAGCTTACTTTCGTTTGAAAGTTTGTTTCTTATTTCCTTTTATTGTAGTTATGAATTATTTACAGTTATGTTAATTGTTTCATCATATTTTAAATAACTTGTAGAAATACACTTTATGACACCGTCATGAAGCATTAGCACCATGCGGTGTCACTTTACTTGGACTAAGAAAATACACTTTATGACACCGTCGAGAAGCAGTATGGCCATCATAGTCATATAAGCCAGATAGTCCTATCACGTACTGTACATCAAATCAAGTCAAATCAAATTTTATTTGTCACATGCGCCAAATACAACAGGTATACTTTATGGCTGGTTATGAAACCTACATACTGTGAAATTCTTACTTACAAGCCCTTAACCAACAATGCAGTTAAAAAAAATAGAGTTTAGAAAATATAAAACTAAAGTAAAAAATTAAACAAAAAGTAACACAATAAAACAACAATAACGAGGCTATATACAGGGCGTATACTCGGCCTTGTCTCAGGGTAGTACGTTGGTGATTGAAGATATCCCTCTAATGGTGTGGGGGGCAAAGTGTGGGGGAGGCAAAGTGAGTGGGGTTATATCCTGCCTGGTTGGCCCTGTCTGGGGGTATAGTAGGACGGGGCCACAGTGTCTCCCGATCCCTCCTGTCTCAGCCTCCAGTAATTATGCTGCAATAGTTTATGTATCGGGGGGCTAGGGTCAGTCTGTTATATCTGAAGTATTTCTCCTGTCTTATCCGGTGACCTGTGTGATTTTAAGTATGCTCCCTCTAATTCCCTCTTTCTCTTTCTCTTCTCTCAGAGAAGAGATTTTCAATGACGGCCTAGGAACAGTGGGTTAACTGCCTTGTTCAGGGGCAGAACAACAGAGTTTTACCTTTTCAGCTCGGGGATTTGATCTTGCAACCTTTCGGTTACTAGTCCAAAGCTCTAATCACTAGGCTACCTGCTGCCCAAATGCTAGCTGCTATGACATATTATGACATGGTTATGACCATGCTATAACGTGTTATGAAGCTGGGTGTTAAGTAACATGTTACCTAGTATGGTATTAGTACGAGTATAGTATAAGTCATGTATAGTATAGTCAATATAAACTGGGTGGTTGAACTCTGCGTTGCGTCGTGCTTAAGAACAGCCCTTAGCCTTGGTATATTGGCCATATACCATACCTCCTCAGGCCTTATTGCTTAAGTATAGTATAGCATGGTCTATGCTCCTGCCCACTCCCACCATAGACTCTGGCATGTGGTAGCACAGTGCATAACTCAAGCCAGAGTTAGCTGCCCAGGCCAGGGTTGACAGGACAGTCTTTGCTAATCAGTTATTATAATGATTGTTTGTGACTGTAGCCCTACCTGGATCACCGATCCTCAGCCCTGCGGCTGGGCTTGGCAGTGGGCTGTCAGGCTCCAACTAATTCAGTGATGAATCGGAGCAATTGTGTATTTTACGACCAATGGAATGAGCTCTGGTGGTGCGGCCGGGAGCAGCGCGAGGTGGCGGGAATGATACAGGAGCGGTATGGGGAGCAGGCAGGAGCAGCAGGAGGAACAAACGGCTCATAAACAAGCCCTCCTTGACAGATCAGCCAATTCATGGAAACGTAGGAACAACCATTACCTTCCCTTGTAAATCTAGAGATGACCTTTAAATATGTGCAGAGAGAGCCGAGCTGGTGTGCAGATATGGGCTCTGGCTAGAAGGAGATTAATATAGATTTCTTCAGCTTTTTTCAAAGGAGCTCGCTGTTTTATCGGCATCATTGCATGGATATGAAAAAGTTCTGAAATATCAGCCTTCGACTACCAACACAGTGGTCTAAAAGGGTTGGTTAAGGGAGAGAAGAGTGACAAACATATTGGAAACTGGAATGCCGTTTACTCTTAGTACACTCATCAAATCACATTCAAGTGTAGGTCTAAAGCTGTTTTTGTTCTTTTAAGAGTAGTTAAAACTATTTGTCGTGGCAATGGGGGTGTCTGTTGTTCCTGCATACATGCAGCTTGTGTGTGAGCATGTGTTATGCAGTAGATGCTGCATTTGCAACAGCTAATAGGGGTCCTAATAAAATAAACAATAACTCTCTGTGGTCTTCTAGAACTATCTCCACCTCCTAACATAAACTCAACCACTTAGCTTTAACATCTGTCTAACCAGACTTCAAATATATGCCTCAGGGTCCAACATCTCTACCTACACTACTCATACCTCACACTGCAGCCCACTACATGAACTTTGAAAAGCACCACCCCTCAAATCAGCACCTGACCAATCAGCAAATTATAAATCTGCACCTGACCAATCACAGCATGATGAAGCAGGGCTGTAAAACAAGCAGCCAGGAGCCAATTATATGGAATGTTCTCCATGCATCCGTCCAACATGGGAGAGATTTTCGAATGTTGTCAGTTTCCTTCACCCTCTCCTTTCTCTTTTTTCTCTCCATCTATCTTTCTCTTGCACGCACACGCACACGCACACGCACACACACACACCAGCTTCATTAGATTTGCACCAAATTAGTGAAATGGCTTGTGTGGAGTGTTTGGGATGGGAAGGAGGTGAAAACAGCGATAACCTACACCCTGAGAGATTGAATTATGTACGAGTGTTGAAGGGTTTTTATGCCGGGGGTGTGATGTGAACCCCCTTCTCTTCGAAAGTCAATCAGACAGCCTACTTTTAGAGGTTGTGAGTGGGCGTGCTACTGCCGGGCCAGCAGATGGTATTAGGGAGGGTGTGTGTGTGAGACGGGGGGAAATTTATTGCAAATAGATCTGTTATCAAAGACAGGTCATGGAGAGAAGCTAGAACCCCATGTTGCCACGGCGATTTAATAACAGTGCTAAGGCAAATGGCTGGCAGGAGGAAAATAAGAGTGAGACAGAGTAACCTCGTCAGGACTCTGAGACTCTGCACACACACGCAGGCTAGTATAGCTGCATTATGGCAGCATACTATAGCTCCCTTAAACTAGTCATACGTCAACTAGGGAACTTGGACACATAGGGATCGCTGGAGGCAATGAGGCATTGCAAGCCTCTGAGATGCACAGAAAAACGTATAAGGCTGTATTAAAGCAACACAGGTTCTAGAACTATGTGAATGAATTCATGTGTATAGTTTAGTATAGCTAACTACAGACCATTGGCCTTTGCAAGACTCTTCCAGCAAGGACGTAAGAATGGAACCTTTAAAGTATGTACCTAAAGTGCTGCATAACCTGGAACTTAACCGTTGAAAGTAGTTTGGGGAATTAAAATATGTCTGTTATTGAAAGGATACAGAGAAGAAATATCGAGAGATAGACTGAGGGAAAATAGAGAGAAATGTAGACTAAGATAACAAGAGCAGAGGAGTATAACAAGAGAGAGGAGTGTCAATCTGCTGATAGAAATCATATTTCTCTGCTGTGTGCTGTGTAGACGCAGAGGGCATTGGCACTCACTCACTTTGAGCTCTAGCATGATAACTCGGTAGCTTTTTTCTCAGCACCATTTAACAGCACACAAACAAGCAGGTACATTAACATTGTGAAACTGTTGTTACACAGTAAGAACAGTGCAGTACACTATGAAGGCTTGTTTGTTTCTTTGGGATTCGTTGCTGCGTTCTTGCTGAGGGAAGCTAAAGCACTAGGGCAGGAGAAGAGAAGAGGAAGTGGAGAGAAAAGAGAAGAGGAAGTGGAGAGAAAAGAGAAGAGGAAGTGGAGAGAAAAGAGAAGAGGAAGTGGAGAGAAAAGAGAAGAGGAAGTGGAGAGAGAAGAGGAAGTGGAGAGAAAAGAGAAGAGAGGAAGTGGAGAGAAAAGAGAAGAGGAAGTGGAGAGAAAAGAGAAGAGGAAGTGGAGGTAACATAAATCATGCTGCTGTCCTTGGTGGGATGAGAAAGATGGTGTTTGGTGGTTGGGCGCGCTGCACAGTGTCCTTTCTGAGGTGACTGCTTTATGTCGATGCAGGAGATAGTGTCCCTAAATGACAAACACACACACACACACGCACAAACACACTCCAGCCTGCATTTATCAATCAGCTTCCTGAAGGCCGTGTGTGTGTGTGTGTGTGTGTGTGTGTGTGTGTGTGTGTGTGTGTGTGTGTGTGTGTGTGTGTGTGTGTGTGTGTGTGTGTGTGTGTGTGTGTGTGTGTGTGTGTGTGTGTGTGTGTGTGTGTGTGTGTGTGTGTGTGTGTGTGTGTGTGTGCGCGCGCGCTTGTGGACAGTACATTTTGTACAGTATAGCTAGACTACTATAGAAATAGACATAGAACATATGCTATGACTCTGGGCCTTCTGTTGTGAAGAAATTATGCCATGTTGTTCTCTTACAGAGGCAGCTCAGACACATTTGAATATTATTTTTACATACCTTGAAAGTCAGCAATCCACAATTTGTGTTTGTACTTAGTGACAGCCACTCCTGGATATTCAATGGCTATGCATTATCAGGATTACAGATCTCAAGTCAATTTCTTTCCTGTTGCCTTTTTGTGAAACATATAATTGCGTAAGAGGCTTAAAAAAGTACCTGCTACAACAGATAAACACCAACACCGTGTCTTAGAATCTGCTTCATCTGGATGTAAGGCCCATTACTGGACAAGGCAGCAAGTGAATGTGGCCCTGGGAGAGACATACACAACACACACATACACACACACACACACACACACACACACACACACACACACACACACACACACACACACACACACACACACACAGGTATGTGTGTAGATGGTCCTGTGTAGCCTGTTTGTGTCTGTGTGAATTACTCCTGTCATAAAGCTTTAATAGGAAGGCTATCAGTAGCCTGTATCAGGACGGCCGTGTACCTTAATGTATTTACTTTTTTATGAGGTCGTAAATTTGACAGGTAGCACAAAGGACAGAACCTCTTTGTGTGAGTATGAAGCACAACTAAACACAGAGCAATATACTGGAACTGAGATAGATTAAAAAAAGGTCTAATTCGCGTCCTTTCTATGGAATGGAAAAGCATGGCGAAAAGGTTGGACTAATATTCTCCCCAGTCTTTTGTCAACATAAACTGAATCTTACACAACCATTACACAACAGACAAACTCCTGCCTATTTTATTTATTTATTTATTTATTTCACCTCTATGTAAATATATGAGAATTTTTACCCCGTCTTCTTTCTCCGTGTTTTAATCTAACAGCTCCTTGTTCCAGCTGTCACAACAACCAGGTATCAGAATGAACTAGTGTGTGTGTTGAGTGAAAGTTCAGCTCTGCTTTTGTCTGACTTATGTACCAGCGTACTGTACAGTCAGTCCCTCTCATTTCTGATTTCCACAGACCTGTGTGTGTGTGTGTGTGTGTGTGTGTGTGTGCTTGTGTGTGAGAGAGTCATTAACGTGGCTGTGTGAAGAGGGATACTTGATGGTGTTAGGAACCTTTTCAGGAGTTTCTCTCATAAGTGTCTTTATCCACACACACGCACGCACTCATGCACAAACATAAACACACACACACACACAGACACACACACACACTGAGCAATAAAGAGGGAGAAAAACTGTCATAACATGGTAAGCCTGGAAAAGGTTACCCAAGCACCTCTTCCATACTGAGATGATATCTTAGGAATTATCCACAGCAATTAAAACTGAAAGGGAGAGAGAGAGAGAAGGAAAGAGAAGACTGAGAGAGGAGAGAGAGGAAAAGTTACAGAGAGAGGGAAGGAAGAAGGAAAGGAAGGAGGAAGGAAGGAAGGAAGGAAGGAAGGAAGAAGGAAGAGAAGGAAGGAAGGAAGGAAGGAAGGAAGGAAGAGGAAGGAAGGAAGGAAGGAAGGAAGGAAGGAAGGAAGGAAGGAAGGAAGGAAGGAAGGAAGGAAGGAAGGAAGGAAGGAAGGGAAAAATATTCAAATCTCCTTGAAATGTCACAGAGCCACTTAAGTAAATCTTTACTGTAATATCTCCAGGGCAAACTAACTGGATATTAGTCATACTGCTGGGGTGGAGTGTGAGTGCAGAGAAATCATTCCCATAAGGGCACAGGGGCACGTACCCCTCAACATTTCTTTTGTATTTATTTGTTATTTTTCTGTAATACTACTAGCCACTTAGCAATTTTATGAAGTTGTCTTTAGCTATCCCAGATAGGTTTCCAATCTGCCAACCTCATAACTAGATACCAAGACGCCATTGCAGGCTATCAATCTAGTTAGAGTAGCTAGCTTGTCTATATCTTAGCTAGCATGCCTGCTGGCAAGGTTGGTAGACATTAGAAAAGCAAGAAATAACTAAATGTACTGAAGGAGACGAACATTCCTTTCAATCTTTTACCTACATTTTAGCAGAAAGGCAGAGAAGCATATTTAGTTTCTTACAAAAAATACAGTCAGGAAGATAAAAACAGTTCAAGAGGTATATTATATATATTTTTTAAATGTAGTATTAAACATAATGATTATGATTCTAGATTGCAGGAAAATGCTGTTTCAGGTGTTTGAAAAATGCGTTTTTATTTGTCCACCCTCGCGCCACCCTCGCTCCTGTGTGTGTCTGTGTGTGTACAATGAGTATCCCCCATGCCCCTGGGTCTTTTGACCTCAGAACAGCCTCAATTCGTCAGGGCATGGACTCTGCCCAGTTCTCCAAAGCGTTCCACAGTTGTGGATGCTGGCCCATGTTGCCTCCATTGTGTCAACTTGGCTTGATGTTCTTTGGGTGGGGGGCCATTATTGATACACACGGGAAACTGTTGAATGTTAAAACCCAGCGGCGTTGCAGTTCATGACACAAACTAGTGTGTCTGGGACCTACTACCATGCTCTGTTCAAAGCCACTTGCCCATTCACCTCTTGGATTTTTTTCTCATCAATCTAACAACTAAGGCGGTGACCCGTTCCTGTAGGTTCATGCTCTACAACATTCGCAGAGTACGACCCTGCCTCACACAGGAAGCGGCGCAGGTCCTAATCCAGGCACTTGTCATCTCCCGTCTGGATTACTGCAACTTGCTGTTGGCTGGGCTCCCTGCCTGTGCCATTAAACCCCTACAACTCATCCAGAACGCCGCAGCCCGTCTGGTGTTCAACCTTCCCAAGTTCTCTCACGTCACCCCGCTCCTCGCTCTCTCCACTGGCTTCCAGTTGAAGCTCGCATCCGCTACAAGACCATGGTGCTTGCCTACGGAGCTGTGAGGGGAACGGCACCTCCGTACCTTCAGGCTCTGATCAGGCCCTACCCCCAACAAGGGCACTGCGTTCATCCACCTCTGGCCTCCTCGCCTCCCTACCTCTGAGGAAGTACAGTTCCCGCTCAGCCCAGTCAAAACTGTTCGCTGCTCTGGCACCCCAATGGTGGAACAAACTCCCTCACGACGCCAGGTCAGCGGAGTCAATCACCACCTTCCGGAGACACCTGAAACCCACCCTCTTTAAGGAATACCTAGGATAGGATAAAGTAATCCTTCTAACCCCCCCCCCCCTTAAAAGAGTTAGATGCACTATTGTAAAGTGGTTGTTCCACTGGATATCATAAGGTGAATGCACCAATTTGTAAGTCGCTCTGGATAAGAGCGTCTGCTAAAAGACTTAAATGTAAATGTAATAATGACAACGTGAAAACAGTTTTTTTGACATTTTTGCTCATTTTATTTACATAAGTATTCAAACCCTTTGCTATGAAACTCGAAGTTTAGCTCAGGTGCATCCTGTTCCCATTGATCATCCTTGAGATGTTTCTACAACTTGATTGGAGTTCACCTGTGGTCAATTCAATTGATTGGACATGATTTGGAAAGGCACACACCTGTCTATATAAGGTCCCACAGTTGACAGTGCATGTCAGAGCAGAAAACAAGCCATGAGGTCGAAGGAATTGTCCATAGAGCTCCAATACAGGATTGTGTGGAGACACAGATCTGGGGAAGGGTACCAACAGCATTGAACGTCCCCAAGAGCACATTGGCCTCCATCATTCTTAAATTAAAGAAGTTTGGAACTACCAAGACTCTTCCTAGAGTTGGCCGCCTGGCAAAACTGAGCAATTGGGGGAGAAGGGCCTTGGTTAGGGAGGTGACCAAGAACCCAAAGGTCACTGACAGAGCTCCAGAGTTCCTCTGTGGAGATGGGAGAACCTTCCAGAAGGACAACCATCTCTGTAGCACTTCACCAATCAGGCCTTTGTGGTAGCGTGGACAGACGGAAGCCACTCCTCAGTAAAAGGCACATGACAGCCCACTTGGAAATTGCCGAAAGGCACCTAAAGGACTCTCGGACTATGAGAAACAAGATTCTCTGGTTTGAACTCCAAGATTGAACTCTTTGGCCTGAATGTCTGGAGGAAACCAGGCACCGCTCATGACCTAGCCAATACCATCCCTACCGTGAAACAAGTCTCTGAATGTCCTTGAGTGGCCCAGCCAGAGCCCGGACTTGAACCTGATCAAACATCTCTGTAGAGACCTGAAAATAGCTGTATATCGATGCTCTCCATCCAACCTGACAGAGCTTGAGAGGATCTGCAGAGAAGGATGGGACAAACGAATACAGATCTGCCATGCTTGTAGTGTCATACCCAAGAAGACTCGAGGCTGTAACCACTGCCAAAGGTGCTTCAACAAAGTACTGAGTAAAAGGTCTGAATACTTATGTATATGTCATATTTTGTTTTTTTGTATTGTTGCAAGAAGTTTTTGCTTTGTCATTATGGGGTATTGTGTGTAGATTGCTGAGGGAAAAAACGATTTAATCAATTTCAGTAGAAGGCCATAATGTAACAAAATGTGGAAAAAGTCAAGGAGTCTGAATACTTTCGGAATACACTGTACCTTAAAACAATCTGTAAATGTATAATTATTGTGTAATTTAAATCTACAGGCTACATTGAGGTTTTCTTTCATTATTTTACACTATCGGGCATTAGTGCATAAGCCGAAACTTCAGGGCTCAACTGTGCATGTGCCAAATAGCCTACACACAGTTTTGCCATGTTCGCTGATTTCCAGGCAAATTGGGCTACTTTGAAAACGATGTCGCGGGTGATAATATATTGTTCGTGGGTTTGCAGGTTTTTGGGCTATTTCTAAGTTGCACCGCGGTCGCCATTGGCATTTCTCTTAAAAATATACGTTTGGGGTCACTTAGAATGCCCTTGTTTTCCATGAAAACATACATAATAAGCTTACGTATCGGCCTCACGGCCTTCGTCAGAGCTTTTGTGATTTTTTTTAAATTTGCACCCTTATGTAGACCTGGCCCCACCCACATCCGTTCTACACATCGAAGGGGGTTGGAGGCAAAGGAAAAACAAATAAGTGCTACCAAGTATAACAATATGCATTTCATAGATATTACAAAAGTGTATAAATAAGGCGTATTGAACACGTCTGTAAAACCTCAATGAGGACATAGCAAGTTTTCATTAGTCATTGGGTACATCGTACGAACAACGTCAGAGTAATCTACAATAGGCACATATTTCATGTTCAAATTCACAACATAACATACATAGGCATTTCATCATTAAGTCCTTTAGGAAATAATGTCTGGAGGGTGAAAATCCCAAAACATTCTCTTATACTCAGAGTATTATTAATATCCCCTCCCCTGTCTGATATCTTAACTTTCTCTTATTAAATATCGGTGATACTATCAAGAGCAGTGTGCGGTTTCCTTTTTCCTTCATCTTGTTCAATTGTTGCCATGCACCTGCAAATTAGATTGCTCAGATGTGCGAGTGCCTTTTGAATTTTCATGAAAACATACATGAAATGATTTGCAAAATGAATAGAAAATATAGTCAAGACGTTGACAAGGTAATAAACAATGATTTTTTATTTAAATAATAATTGTGTCCTTCAAACTTTGCATTCGTCAAAGAATCCTCCATTTGCAGCAATTACAGCCTTGCAGACCTTTGGCATTCTAGGTGTCAATTTGTTGAGGTAATCTGAAGAGATTCCACCTCATGCTTCCTGAAGCACCTCCCACAAGTTGGATTGGCTTGATGGGCACTTCTTACGTACCATATGGTCAAGCTGCTCCCACAACAGCTCAATAGGGTTGAGATCCGGTGACTGTGCTGGCCAACTCCATTATAGACAGAATACCAGCTGACTGCTTCTTCCCTGAATAGTCCTTGAATAGTTTGGAGCTATGCTTTGGGTCATTGTCCTGTTGTAGGAGGAAATTGGCTCCAATTAAGCGCCGTCCACAGGGTATGGCATGGCATTGCAAAATGGAGTGATAGCCGTCCTTCTTCAAGATCCCTTTTACCCTGTACAAATCTCCCACTTTACCACCAGCAAAGCACCCCCAGACCATCACTTTGCCTCAACCATGCTTGACAGATGGCGTCAGGCACTCCTCCAGCATCTTACATTTTTTTCTGCGTCTCACAAATGTTCTTCTTTCTGACACCTCAAACTTAGATTTGTCTGTCCATAACACCTGTTTCCAATCTTCCTCTGTCCAGTGTTTGTGTTATTTTGCCCATCTTAAACTTTTATTTTTATTGGCCAGTCTGAGATATGGTTTTTCCTTTGCAACTCTGCCTAGGAGGCCAGCATCCCGGAGTCACCTCCTCACTGTTGACGTTGAGACGGGTGTTTTGCAGGTACTATTTAATGAAGCTGCCAGTTGAGGACTTGTGAGGTGTCTGTTTCTCAAACTAGACATCTAATGTACTTGTCCTCTTGCTCAGTTGTGCACCGGGGCCTCCCACTCCTCTTTCTTTTCTGGTTAGAGCCAGTTTGCACTGTTCTGTGAAGGGAGTAGTACACAGCGTTGTACCAAATCTTCAGTTTCTTGGCTATTTCTCACATGGAATAGCCTTCTCAGAATAAGAATAGACTGATTAGTTTCAGAAGAAAGTTATTTGTTTCTGGACAATTTGAGCCTGTAATCAAACCCACAAATGCTGATGCTCCAGATACTCAACTAGTCTAAAGAAGGCCAGTTTTATTGCTTCTTTAATCAGAACGGCAGTTTTCAGCTGTGCTAACATAATTGCAAAAGGGTTTTCTAATGATCAATTAGCCTTTTAAAATGATAAACTTGGATTAGCTAACACAACGTGCCTTTGGAACACAGGAGAGATGGTTGCTGATAATGGGCCTCTATGCCTATGTAGATATTCCATAAAAAACAATAGTCATTTACAACATTAACAATGTTACACTGTATTTCTGATCAATTTGGTGTTATTTTAATGGACAAAAAAATTTGCTTTTCTTTCAAACACAAGGACATTTCTAAGTGACCCCGAACTTTTTTAACTGTAGTGTATATTTCACTGTGACCTGCTGCTGACTGTCAGGCAGTGAGGCAAGCTGTTGCTGTGTGAGTGAATGAGTGAGTGAGTGGTTAGGAGGGCTGGAGGGGTGTGTGTGTGTGTTGAGGGACCACTACAGTTATTGGCTGAGTCACTTGAGCGAGAGGCGAGAGAGCAGCAAACATGCATATTGTGACAACTTTCTACCAGTTGTCGTTATGGAGACACCTATTTCCTCATATTTTTCCATAAAACACGTTCATATGCTGGAAGTGATGCACATTAAGAAATAATAGAGACAAAGCACTGGAAAACGACTTTGGGCGCACTAGAGCGCATTACATATATCCACTTGGAGATGGTTTAAACTGCATTCTAATGTTGACTGCTTAAAGAAAACTGTATCAAGCGGTGCTTTATGCTCAGTTCTTGGGTCTTGTGGGCTGCCAGAGTGGACATTGGAAATGGAAGTTGTGGAACTCCCTCGCGTGGTTCTTTTTATGGGGAAAAGTCCTCAATGAAACTGACATTAGGCTAAAAGTGAATAATTATACATTTGTCTCTGTTGGCCATCAAGTAGCCTATTTAAGCAATAAGGTCTGAGGAGATGTGGTATATGGCCAATATACCACGGCTAAGTAGTCAGATTAGGCTACAGGTAAAACAAATGAAAATAAATAAACACTGGCTGTTGTTGACAAGCATATTCAGTTTATAAATATATTATTAATATTTCATTCAGGGATTGTAACTATGACCCCATTCTCAGTAGCTTATTCCAGTAAGCTATTGGGGAAACAAGCACTTCCTATTGCGAAATCGCCTCGCTTTTCATGTTGAATAAATTAGTCTGTTAATTTGAACTAAGCAAGCTGCTAAATCGTTCAGTTTACATCTTGTCTAGGCTACTGTAGACTATCTGAAATGAGATGTAGGTCTATCAGGGGCTATAGGCTACCTGCCTTTATCTAAGCAAACTATGGAAAAATGTTACTAGAATCATAAACCCAGATTTTAGACTGTAGCCTATGTCTATTGAAATGACAAGTCAATCTCGCAAATGGGCCATTTATAACCGTTTGTAGTCTTAACATCTGGCACATAATAACAACACAATTAAAAATAGTGTTTTACGTTCATCCAAGTGTTTCTTGCTCAGATTTTTCGAAATCTACTGTCCAGCTTTCATCACGCAAACTCTCCTGTCTGATTTATCTATAGTTATGCACATGTGGAAAGGGAATTTATTTACAAATATAACCTGGGTGGTTTAAGCCCTGAATGCTGATTGGCTGACAGCTGTGGTATATCAGGCCATATACCATGGGTATGTCAAAACATTTAGGCACCTCAGAGGTTTGTGGTACTCTATATGGCCAATATCAAATCCAATTGTATGTCACATCTATGACTTGGGTGACTGGAGTCTTTGACAATTTTTTGGGCCTTCCTCTGACACCGCCAAGTAGATAGGTCCTGGATGGCAAGAGTCTTGGCCCCAGTGATGTGCTGGGCTGTACGCACTGCCCTCTGTAGCGCCTTACGGTCAGATGCCGAGCAGTTGCCATACCAAGCGGGGATGCAACCCATCAGGATGCTCTCGATGGTGCAGATGTAGAACTTTTTGAGGATCTGGGGACCCATGCCAAATCTTTTCAGTCTCCTGAGGGGGAAAAGGCCCTCTTCACGACTTTCTTGGTGTTGCATCATGTCTAAGACCAGCCCTTAGCCGTGGTATATTGGCCACATACCACACCCCCTCGGGCCTTATTGCTTAATTATAAACCTGGTTCGAGCCGTGAATGCTTATTGGCTGAAAGCCATGCTATATCAGACCATATACCACAGGTATGACAAAACATTACTTTTTACTGTTCTAATTGCGTCGTGCTTAAGAACAGCCCTTAGCCGTGGTATATTGGCCATATACCATACCTTGTGCCTTATTGCTTAACGAGTTAAATCGACATCCATTGGTGGAAAATGATCTGGCAAGTTTAATAAGGGCAAATTCTCTTTTCTCTTTCCACATTCAAATTCATTTATAACGTCATGTCATAGCATGCAATAATTATTATTTTGAGGACACCCAAATTTTGCTTCCGGGCAGCCTCAGAGAATAATATCGATTTATATGCTGATTTGGTGAGTGAGTTTATAAGTAAGTGCGTTGGAGATGTACCCACGGTGACTATTAAAACCTACACTAACCAGAAACTGTGGATAGATGGCGGCATTTGTGCAAAACTGAAAGCGCGAAACACCGCATTTAACCATGGAAAGATGACTGGGAATATGGCCGAATACA
This sequence comes from Salvelinus sp. IW2-2015, assembly GCF_002910315.2. NCBI lineage: Eukaryota > Metazoa > Chordata > Actinopteri > Salmoniformes > Salmonidae > Salvelinus > Salvelinus sp. IW2-2015. Next base: position 18,121,123 of record NC_036870.1, read on the forward strand.
AACAGTGTAGTTTTTCCCTCCGCAAGGCAATCAAACAAGTGAAATGTTGGTATAGGGACAAAGTGGAGTCGCAATTCAACAGCTCAGACATGAGACGTATGTGGCAGGGTCCAATCACGGACTACAAAAAGAAAACCAGCCACGTCACGGACACCGACGTCTTGCTTCCAGACAAACTAAACACCTTCTTTGCCCGCTTTGAGGATAATACAGTGCCACCGACGCGATCCGCTACCAAGGACTGCGGGCCCTTCCTCTCCTTCTCGGTGACCGACGTGAGAAAGACATTTAAACATGTTAACCCTCGCAAGGCTGCCTGCCCAGATGGCATCCCTAGCCATGTCCTCAGAACATGCGCAGACCAGCTGGCTGGTGTGTTTACGGACATATTCAATCTCTCCCTATCCCAGTCTGCTGTACCCACATGCTTCAAGATGGCCACCATTGTCCCTGCACCAAAGAAGGCAAAGGTAACTGAACTAAATTACTATTGCCACGTAGCACTTCTGTCATTATGAAGTGCTTTGAGAGACTAGTCAAGGATCATATCACCTCCACCTTATCTGCCACCCTAGACCCACTTCTATTTGCATACCGCCCCAATAGGTCCACAGTTGATGCAATCGCCATCACACTGCACACTGCCCTATCCCATCTGGACAAGAGGAATACTCATGTAAGAATGCTGTTCATTGACTACAGCTCACCATTCAACACCACAGTACCCTCCAAGCTCATCATTAAGCTTGAGGCCCAGGGTCTCAACCCCGCTCTGTGCAATTCCTGACGGGCCGCCCCCAGGTGGTGAAGGTAGGAAACAACATCTCCACTTCGCTGATCCTCAACACTGGGGCCCCACAGGGGTGCGTGCTCAGCTTCCTCCTGTACTCCCTGTTCACCCGTGACTGCGTGGCCATGCACGCCTCCAACTCAATCATCAAGTTTGCAGATGACACAACAGTAGTGGGCTTGATTACCAACAAAGATGAGACAGCCTACAGGGAGGAGGTGAGGGCACTCAGTGTGGTGTCAGGAAAACAACCTCTCACTCAACATCAACAAAACAAAAGAGATGATCGTGTACTTCAGGAAACAGCAAAGGGAGCACCCCCCTATCCACATCGACGGGACAGCAGTGGAGAAGGTGGAACGTTTTAAGTTCGTCGGCGTGCACATCACGGACAAACTGAAAGAGAAGGAGAATTGAAAAAGAGAAGAGAGGGCCAGAAAAGTTCTGTTGGGAAAGATTTTGTGAAGTGGTAAAAGAGGATGATAGCAGTGTGTTATGTGTGATGATTGTGAGACTCTATACAAATTCCACAGTCACAAGATGGACTTCAAATAGGCCTATGGCATGTCAAGGGAACTGTAGCCTCCTGTTCAGATGGGTTAAATGGAAACTGAAATCTGGACACTGACTGTAGGTCTATACTTCTCACATACCCTTAATATTAACTCCTGGAGAATTTAGCATTTATTGCAGTGAAATTATACACCAAATGTAGGCTACATTTGGACTTGGGAACAGGAGCGGAGAAATATGATTTATTTCTTTCTGCATCTTGAGATGCTGTCAGCATCATAAAAGCTGATATTATTTCAACCACAAAATATGCATCGAAGCCGAATTGAAATCTTAACAGAAACACTTTGGGTCATTTTCATAGCTTCTATATTCCTACAACCGGTTAAGCTGATGTCATTTGGACATTTTGCACAGAAAATCTTTCAATTCTTTTTACATTATTGCATTTTCTCCCCGGTCCCTAAACATCTTTGCTCCGCGAAAGAAGTTGACAGAGAAAACTTTACCTATATCAAGTAGATTGAAGTATTCATTCTATTGACCTATTACATCATTTTGTTTTGGAAGGGTTTATTTAGTCTTCTAGGTCAACATATAATGACAAAAGAGAAGCTGACTAACAAATCTTAATGATCGGCTATGAAAAGCCAACTGACATTTATTCCTGATTATTATTTGACCATGCTTGTCATTTATGAACATTTTGAAAATCTTGGCTCTCTCTAATTCTCTCCTCTCTCTCTTTCTCTCTCTCGGAGGACCTGAGCCCTGGGACCGTGCGTCGGGGCTGCCGGGCGTCATGGCTCCTTGCTGTCCCCAGTCCACCTGGCCTTGCTGCTATTCCAGTTTCAGCTGTTCTGCCTGCGGTTATGGAACCGCCACCTGTCCCKGACCTGCTATTTTCAACTCTTGATGATCGGCTATGAAAAGCCAACTGAAAATTATTCATGATTATTATTTGACCATGCTTGTCACTTATGAACATTTTGAACATCTTGGCATAGTTCTGTTATAATCTCCACCCAGCACAGCCAGAAGAGGACTGGCCACCCCTCATAGCCTGGTTCCTCTCTAGGTTTCTTCCTAGGTTTTGGCCTTTCTAGGGAGTTTTTTCTAGCCACCGTGCTTCTACACCTGCATTGCTTGCTGTTTGGGGTTTTAGGCTGGGTGTCTGTACAGCACTTCGAGATATTAGCTGATGTACGAAGGGCTATATAAAATAAACTTGATTTGATTTGATTTGAAATATCCTACCCAAATTTCAGAAATTATGATCAGAAACATGTCTAAATCAGGCAAAAATAAATAATCCTGCACCCCATGTCATTTTAATTAGTTTTTGCTGTCTTTGACTGTAGCCTACAGTACATTTTCTATATTAGTGGGTGAGGGTTGGGTGCAGGCCTCAGATTTTCACTTTATCATATATTGTCTTGTGGTTGCTGATGGGTTATTAGCAATTGCGGGCGGTTGCGGGTGAACAAACAGCTGACCCGCGCAACACTTATGTGTGTGTTGAGGCCAACGCTGTCAAAACATAGATCTACCTGATTAACGTGTGACATGTCATACATATAAAAACTTACTTGGGCTAACTGGAGAGGAGAAGCATAGCCAGTTTGTCCACTTTTTACTGCTAAGCTAAGAAACCTTTCACCCAGTTGTTTCTGCAAGAAGTATATTAATGACAGGCAAATAACAAGGATATCAAAGGATCTAAAACCTGAAATACTATTTCTACATTGTAGCATTTTGTTATAATCATAGATCAGCAAATCAACTTAAGTAGCCCTGTAGTCTATAAGCTGTTCAACATCAAGAGAACATCCCTTCATAAAGTAGACATATAGAGTAGAAAGAAACAGGGCGTGGGATCACATCTCCTTGGCCCTGTGTATGGCCTCAATAAGATTTTTTTTTTTTTACGCATTAATTCCGCCTGGTTACAGGGTTAAAACAGAAACAACTCAAATGGTTAAGTTTAGGTATTAATTCCTAGTGGTTAAGGTTAGGGCTATGGTTTGGGGAAGGCCTTAAACCAAATTATTAAAAACAACAAAGTGCTGTTTCCATCAACTATCATCAAGTATTCTCACGGCTTGCTAGAGCATTGTGAATTGTGGTGGTGCAGTGGTCTAGTAGTGCCCTCTTACTCTGAGCATCACGAGTTTGTGCCCAGTGCTGGGCAATCATTTATTATATTCTTTGTGAGCACCGAGGAAGGCATATATCCAGGGGCGCAACTTTGGTTTTAGAAATGGCGGGGACATAATTATACATTTAATTTTAATTTAATTTTTATCCAGTCCGATAAACACCCGACTGCTTGGAGGTGTCCCCATGGTCCTACATCACACTGTTGTCTTGTTTTGTATCACATTCCAATGACAAAACTGGGGGGACAAAAATGCAATTTCAGAATGTGGTGGGGAGGGGGCATTTCCCCCCCATTCCCAGTGAAAGTTGCGCCCCTGCATATATCGATGTTCTCGGGACCTTTTCAAATGTCCGAAATCCGCCATCTATGTATGGCCACACATAAAGAAACATTAATACATGAGTGCTTTGTTCATTCTTCTCTTTTGCTCTAGACAGCTGGCTGTTGATCTGTATAAGGACTTTTAAGACCTGTGCTGCGACTGTAGATAGGGGTGTAGACGGGAGATTGGCGTGGCACACACACAGATTGGCGGAGCAAGGGGCGACGGAGCGGGCCACTGTCATTAACGTGCCCATCGCTGTTATTGCAGGCCTAATGACATCCTTCTCAGACGGCATGCTGGGAAAACGGAAGCGGGAGGCCCGGCTCTATCGTCTGCCGGCACCAGCCGCCCCTCTCATCAAAGAGCATTGTAACGTGTCTCTTCCTTTTCCTGAATGAGGGACACACACACTTCTCGCTCTTTTCCTCCCCCAAAGGAGAGAGACAGGCTCTCCAGATAATGTCTTTCACGGTTCAACGGCTGTACAGGGGTTCCCTCCTGCCTCCCTGACATGGGAAAATGAATAGTTCCTCTTTGAAACAAATTGGCATTACACCCCTCAATGAATTAATGCCTGGATGCTTCTCCCCGCCTTGACATGGGGGATGGGGACAGGGGTTTGTGAGGCGATGAAATATAAAGATCCATCTGACAGCGTTTCAGTTTTCAATCTTTTTGTATATGAATGTGTGTGAGAGAGACAGAGAAACAGAGGGAAAGTAGAAAAGAAAGAGAGAGTGAAGGAAGGAAGAGGGGGGAGGAAGAGCGTGCGTTTGTGTATAAATGTTTGGAGGATTGTAAAGATAAGCATGAGTGTGTGTGGAGCACTGCCCCTTACTAGTGCTGGCACACGACTGCAGTTTAAATGGGGCTGAGAGTCCTTTGTGAGGATAAATAATATAGAGCAACATATTATGACCCAAGGAACACAGAGGAGTCACTGTGTTGTCTCTGGTCCTACTCAACACTCCATTACTGTAGGCTAGGATCTAGCATGAATCCCAAATGGCACCCTATTCCCTATGTATATTTAATGTCAAATGATCAAGCAGAATGGTTGCAATTTCATTTCTCATTTTTATTACTGCAGTTGACCCAGACTGCAGTTGACCCAGAATGCAGTTGACCCAGACTGCAGTTGACCCAGACTGCCGTTGTCCCAGAGCTTTGTATAAGGAGGGTTCTTTTTTGATGTTGACAAAGTCAAATTGAATGAATGTCATAGAGACAGAGACGATATTAAAACCATAATATATTTGTGGAAATTAAGTTTATTGGCATTTAAACATTTCCAAAGTACCTAAATACATACTCTTAGCAAATGCATATCCCCCCAGGAACCCCCCCCCCCCAAAAATGACATTTTCCTTGTTGAGTTAATGTTAAAAACATTAGAATAATACATTGGTAGCACTTAAACAGGCAAATCAAAGGCAAAATGTGTTGACTTGGATTGTAGTTTCTAGACAGCCTGTGTTAAAAGCCTAAGAAATCCTACTAAAACAAATTGTATTTGTTTCCTGCCACAAACAAAGAGGATCGCTGACGTCAAATGGATTGTGTTACCAACAGGCCACGTCATGTGTATAAGGTTACTGACATGTCAGACAGTATGAACATAAATGCATACAAATATAAAACCAAACTCATTAAAAAGAGGTCATGACAATTGATAGAGAGAAGACCACATAGCACCAAAAAAAAGTGATACAAGACCTGTATGACAAATAATGTTTCAATTCAACGGTGATGAGAGATTGTATAAGAAATACTCGACACCACTGAATACTTAACATACAGTGTATGTAAACCGGGCATTGAAGATATAGCAAGATCCCAGATCTGTTTGTGCTGTGCAGCCAACTCTAATGGTTCTTGTTTGTGACAGCACAAACAGATCTGGGACCAGACTACTGAGAACATCATACTGTATTCTGATTAGTGTATGAAAATAGATCTGAGGGAAAATGTTTGGTTGGTCAAGTTCATAAAAACATCAAGCAGGTACATATCCTTTAACAGTCTGACTGGTCTGGTCCAACCAGGCACTTTCCCTGGGTTTTATATTTATTTGATGCCCCTGAAAACCTTCTCTGTCAGAATACATTGATGTGCTTTTTCATTAAGTTCTTTATATACAAACCATAGAAATACATTTTAGAATATATAACCTAGAATAGATTCTAGATTGTATACTTATATGATAAAACCTACATATCAGTGACATCTCCAGTTACCATAGCGAGTGTGAGGGTTCAGCCCTGTCCCGTTTGAAAATACATACTATTCCCTCTAAAAGATAACCAAATATATCCTGTTCACCAACATATACTGTTCCTCGGGCTACAAAACTAACGTGGGTAGTACCTCTGTGCTCTGTCCCATATCTTACTGAAGAGAAAAGATGAGTTAGCATGGTCCCAGATCTGTTTGGGCCGTCTTGTGGTTGTGTGGTCATTAGCTGCAAGAAAGCACAAACAGATCTGGGACCAGGCTAGAGATGAGCGGCAATGGCAGTAAAACGGTGAGACACTACAGACTGTCCTGTTACCTACAGATCTTTCAAGTGGAATTGATGACACTGACCATCCGGTGACCACTAACATTTGATCATTGTGCTCAAGATATGGTAAAACTGTTGTTTTTGTTTCAGTTGGAAATTTCGGTTAGGAATTCGTGCTCTGTCGTTTCCTCTTTGACAGAATCGTCCTCTTCGTCCTCCTCATATTCCTCCTGAAACATACAACAACATTTAATAGGGTCAACAACAACAGAATATTCAGGCACGGTATTTTCCTCACCTGGGTTCCCAAAATGGGTCTCTAGAAGGTTTGAAACAGGTTTGAAACATATCAAAGTCCTGTAGACCACAGTTGGACAAATCACATCCGAACTCACAACCATAAATGTGATTTTTAGAAAGGTCTGTCACAATACCAACAGGGATAAGTAGTTAGTGTTGGTAGGTTAGTGTTGTGCCGGTGTTAGTTAGTGGTGACTTCCCTGCTAACAACATTGCTCAGCAGCCATTTCCTATTAAAACATAGAGCTGTAGAGAGGCTGGGCCCAGAGGGGGCAGGCAACAGCATCAACAGTGACTAAACGACTCTGACAGATGCAATTATCTCCATCTCTAGAGGTTAATATACACACTGAGTTAGAACCACATCTACACACTATACGCACTGTTAGAAACAGCGGGCCTTTACATTCACACCAAGAATCTACACTAGGCCTACACCTCATGTAAGTCTGTTCATCTGCACGTTCGTGTGTATGTATACACACACACAAAGCAGTCATTACATTTTCAGTTTCCTCTCACAGTATCCTTATAGTATCCTCTATATCTAACCACATAGCAAGGTGGCTACGGTACATTCCTAAGTGCTCCTTAATTAACATGGTCATGGAATTATGGATGGCGGTTATTGGTCAGCCAAATGACATGGTTACCATAATAACCGTTACGGTGACCACATTTTGTTACGTTACAGCCTTAATCTAAAATTGATTACATTTTTCCCTCATCAATCTACACGCAATACCTCACAATGACAATGAAAAAACAGGTTTTAAGAATTTTTGCTAATTTATTAAAAATTAAAAACAGAAATACCTTATTTACATAACTATTCAAACCCTTTGCTATGAGACTGGAAATTTGAGCTGAGGTGCAACTTGCTTCCATTGATCATCCTTGAGATGTTTCTACAACTTGATTGGAGTCGACCTGTGGTAAATTAAATTGATTGGACATGATTTGGAAAGGCACACACCTGTCTATATAAGGTCCCACAGTGACAGTGCATGTCAGAGCAAAAACCAAGCCATGAGGTCGAAGGAATTGTCCGTAGAGCTCCGGGACAGGATTGTGTAGAGGCACAAATCTGGGGAAGGGTACCAAAAAATGTCTGCAGCATTGAAAGTCCCCAAGAACACAGTGGCCTCCATCATTCTTAAATGGAAGAAGTTTGGAACCACCGAGACTCTTCCTAGAGCTGGCCACCCGGCCAAACTGAGCAATCTGGGGAGAAGGGTCTTGGTCAGGGAGGTGACCAAGAACCTGATGGTCACTGACAGCGCTCCAGAGTTCCTCTGTGGAGATGGGAGAATCTTCCAGAAGGACAACCATCTCTGCAACACTCCAGCAATCATGCCTTTATGGTAGAGTGGCTAGATGGAGGCCACTCAGTAAAAGGCACATGACAGCCCGCTTGGAGTTTGCCAAAAGGCACCTAAAAGACTCTCAGACCATGAGAAACAAGATTCTCTGGTCTGATGAAACCAAGATGGAAATCTTTGGTCTGAATGCCAAGCGTCACGTCTGGAGGAAACCTGGCACCATCCCTACGGTGAAGCATGGTGGTGACAGCATCATGTTGTGGGGATGTCTTTCCGCGGCGGAGACTGGGAGACTAGTCAGGATAGAGGGAAAGATGAACAGAGTTAAGTACAGAGAGATCCTTGATGAAACCTGCTCCAGAGCGCTCAGGACCTCAGACTGGGGCGAAGGTTCACCTTCCAACAGGACAATGACCGTAAGCACACAGCCAAGACAACGCAGCAGGGCTCAACCCAATTGAGATGGTTTGGGATGAGTTGGACCGCAGAGTGAAGGAAAAGCAGCCAACAAGTTCTCAGCATATGTGGGAACTCCTTCAAGACTGTTGGAAAAGCATTCCTCATGAAGCCGGTTGAGAGAATGCCAAGAGTGTGCAGAGCTGTCATCAAGGCAAAGGATGGCTACTTTGAAGAATCTCAAATATAAAATATATTTTGATTTATTTAACACTTTTTTGCTTACTACTTGATTCCATATGTGTTATTTCATAGTTTTGATGTCTTCACTATTATTCTACTATGTAGAAAATAGTAAAAATAAAGAAAAACCCTTGAATGAGTAGGTATGTCCAAACTTTTGACTGGTACTGGATATATATATTTTCTTTCTAAGATGCACATTCTCTCCTCTCCTCAGTTCCTTAATGCATGTGCTGCTGCTGCAGGGAGGGGGGCGTTGCCTAGGCAACTGAAGACTTGTTTGCTGCAACACCTTGCTTGTTTCAGCAAGGAGCAACAAAGTTTGGACTCAACCTCACGAATGCCGTTCAGTCATCTGTTCGTTCCACAAAAAAACACAGCATTGTTATGACGGTTATTTTATTTTCATGACAGTCTTCATCCATAACCCTATTCCCTATGGTATTTATTATAACACAAGAGCAAATCTCCCAAACCTCCCAAGTGCACTTCAACAGCAGCTAATTGGGCGAATTGAGTATCTAAACATCAAGCCCCCTCCCAGGTATTCAGAGTATCTCTCGCCTCATACAGTATCTAAGAATGCGTCCCAAATGGCACCTTTTCACCTATCTAGTACACTACTTTTGACCAGAGCTCTATGGGCCCTCCCTATTGGCCCTGTGAATAGGGTGAACTGGGACTAGGGTGCCAATCGGGACGCAGCCTAACTACGTAGCAGGATCCCCCAGGCTTGTTAACTATAAGACAGTAAATGTGGAGTCGTAAATCAACCAGGGGACAGAGTTTAGTTCTGGTTCATATATCACCCTGTAACTCACACAAACCTTGTCTGTGTCTGCACCTCTCTGGACACACTTTTGATATGCAGCCTGCCCCTGGTGAAAAATGCCTTACTTTTTCCTGACCTCAGGATACTTCTCTACTTCCCTCCTCCGCCCGGTCCTTGTGGGCCGATATAAATCTATCGTTGCCGGGGATGACATGTCGTGAACCCCGGCCGCCGTACATATCGGCCTGTGCCATCCACCAAATCTCTCTGACAAGCCTGCCAATTTTCCAATTACCTGTGGTACCATTCACTATCACATCCCCAGGCAGATCTCTCTCCCCCTCTCTCTCCCTCCCTCTCGCTCTCCCTCTTTCTCCTTCCTTGATGTAGTGTCTGTCCCTGGAGAGAAGGGGGAGGGGAGACACCCCTGTTCCTAGCCTCTTGGGGACTGATTTGCTGCTGTTGATCTCCTCCTCTCCCCTCCATCCACCTCCCTCCCAGGAGTATGATGGCACTACACAATATACACTGAAGTAGCTAAGGAGAGAGATGGCCAATAGAAACATAGAAACGTGCTGATATGATCATTACTGCACTGCTGTGGGATTCATTAGAGAAGCCATTGGATTGGAGGACATGAACAATGACAAGTAACTAACCTCAACTCTATGCTGTGGTGTACCCTTTCCATTATGACCATGGCCATTAGATCTGGCACCAGGCTAGGAGAAACTCTGGGCCTGTTCCGCAACAGAAACAGGAGAGTGATATAGTGGGTCCAGCCTTGTGTCAGGGTCCCTGACAGACAGAGTGATATTTGCTCTGTGAGGAGCGGAGCAGAATGGAGAGGCAGAGAGCCACCAGAAAGATGTCTCCCCTCAGAGGGCCTGGCGAAAGGGAGAGAGCAGTGGAGGAAGAGGGGATAAGAGGGAGAAACTGACAGGCTCTGGCATATCTCCATCCCTCCCCTCTGGAAGAGAGGTAGGGGAGAGGGGGATGGAGGGGAGGGGGGAAAGAGAGAGACAGAAAGGGAGCTCTCCATGGATCCCCAGCCCTCTGGCACCAGCAGCATATACATGTATGATAATGAAATACCATACTTTTTATTCTAATTGAGTTTGGTGTTCTTAAAGGGCAAGCAGAGCCTGTCGTCCACCGCTCTCCTGCTTTCTCAAACACTGCTACTGCTGCTCTCAACATGTGAGTCTGGAAGGAGAGGAGGAGGAGAGGAAAGAAGGAGGGGAGAAAGGAGGGGGAGAGAGAGAAACAGGGAGACTACTCCCCCCACACAGGAGAAGGAGAGCAAGGAGAGGGAGAGGAGGAGGAGAGCGAAGAGAGGACAGAAGTGAACCCTAGGTGGCAACAAAGGCTCATGGAGCTGCTAATGTGCGTGAGGCTGAGACCCCCGCTGCCTGGTAGGAAGAACGCCATTGCTCTAAAAGACGAGTGAAGCCCCCTCCCTCCCTCCCTCCCTCCCTCCCTCCCCCTCCCTCGCCCCACACACGCCATGCAGGCAACTTCATAAAGCGGGATTAAAAATAATGCTGTAAAAGAAATGTAAATGTCCAACGCTGCATGTCTCATTCTTTTATGAGCTTTAGCACCGGTCCTTTATCAAGCCGGCCCAGTCCTCAAAAGAATTAGCAGCTAATTAGTATGACTTATTTTCCTTATCGTTTTTCTCTTCTTTTATTGTATTAGTAGCGTGGTGTCTGCGGTGCACTGTGTGTGTGTGTGTGGAGGAAGCAGTGCTATGGTATTGGCTTTTCTTTGATAGGTGCTGCTGGTGGTTCTGAGGGGTTTTACAGCATCCGCAGAGAGGTATTGATGCTCTAGAAGCCACATGAAGATCACCCACAGTGTGAACAAACATTAAGCACACAAATAACTAACCGAGTCAAAAACACCTCATGTGACCAAACTAAAAGTCCAAAGAGAGAGCACACACAGACAGACACTGGTGTGACGCGCCTGTGTGTATTCCTAGTCATCAAACACTAGACATTTAGTCCATTTTGAAAGGGAAAGAGATTCAATTCCAATGGACACAAACGAATTGATTTAAGCAATGAAGAGTCATGTGTTTAGTGAGTGTGAAGAGTCGTTGTGGTCTGTGTGTGAAGGAGGCTCGTTGTCCTGTGATGTGGAAGAGATCGTGTTGTCCGTGTGTGAAGAGTACGTAGTGTCTGTGTGTGAAGAGCTGTGTGTCTGGTGTGTGAAGAGCGTGTCGTGTAGATCGTGTTCTGTGTGTGAAGGAGTGGCGGTGTGTTTGTAGGCGTGCTGTCGTGTTGACGAGGCGCTCGTGTGTCTGGTGTGCGAAGAAGTTGTGTGTCTGTTGATGTGACGATCGGGGAGGGATGTGTCTGTGATGTGAACGGGGACGTGTGTCTGTGGTGTGGGTAAGGAGGCAGTGCTGTGTGGTGAAGAGGGTCGGTGTGTCTGTGGTGTGAGTGTACGTGGTTGTGTGTGAAAGAGAGTCGTGTGTTCCGTGTGTTGAAGAGTCGTGTGTTCTGTGTGTGGAAAGAGTCGTGGGTGTCTGTGTGTGAAAGAGCAGTAGTGTGTCGTGTGGTGGTGAAGAAGCTTGTTGTCGTGTCTGTGACTCGTGGTGTGTAGAAGAGCTGTGGTGTCTGTGTGTGAAGAGCTTTCCTGTCGTGTTGTGTGAAGAGTCGTGTGTCTGTGTGGAAGGTGGGCTCGTGTCTGTGTGCCCTAGTGCTGATGAGAGTTGTGTGTCTGTGGTGTGAAGGGGGCTGTGTCTGTGTGTGAAGAGTCGGTGTGTCTGTGTGTGAAGAGTTGGTGGTGTTCTGGTGTGAAAGAGCCGTGCTGTCTGTGTGTGTGAGTGAAGAGCGTGTGTCTGTGTTGATGAAGGTTGTAAGTTTGTCGATGTTGAAGTGAGTAGATGTTGTCTTGTGTGTGAAGGCTGTTGTCTGTGTGAGAAGAGCTGTTGTGTCTGTGTGGTGAAGAGTTGGTGTGTTCTGTGTGTGAAAAGAGCTGTGTGGTCTGTGGTGAGAAGAGCTGTGTGTCCTGTGTGTGAAGGGTCGTGGTGTCTTGTGTGAAGCAGCTGTGGTGGTCTGTGTGAGAAGAGCTGTGTGTCTGTGTGTTGAAGCAGTCGTGGTGTCTGTGTGTGAAGAGGGGCGTGTGTCTATCGCTAGGAAGAGTCCAATGTGTCTGTAGTGTGAAGGGGGCGTGTAGAGTCTGTGTGATGAAGGGGCACGCTGCTGTCCTCGTGTGTGAAGAGATGTGTGTCTGTGTGTGAAGAGGCGTATGTCTGTGTGTGTGAGTGAAGAGTTGTGTGTCAAGAGCTGTGTTTCTGTGTGTGAAGCGTCGTGTGTCTGTGTGTGAAGCGTCGTGTGTCTGATGAGTCGTGTGTCTGTGTGTGAAGCGTCGTGTGTCTGATGAGTCGTGTGTTTGAGTGTGTGCATGTGTGTCAGTGTTTGAGCATGAATGTGTGTGAATATGTGTATAAGTGTGTGTGTGTATGAGAGTGGGAGGTTATGCGCGTGAATGTGTGTGTGTGTGTGCACTGGTGTGTTTTAAAGCCTCTTTTGCCATTTAGGTGAGGACACAATAGCATTGGTTGGGTCATAAACAGTCGCTTCATTAGCTTGTTCAGACTGTGCGTTACGCGCTACATTTAACCCCCTCTCACTCACACACTCCGCCTCTTCTCCTCTCTCCCCTCCTCTACCTTGCTCTTCTCTTCTCCGGTCCTCTTCTCCCTCACTTTTCCCTCTCCTCTCCTCTCTTCTCTCCTCTTCTCCCTCTCCTCGTCTTCCTCTCCATTGCTCCCTACACCCCACCGCCCAGCCAAACCAGTCACCAGAAAGCAGCACAATTACATTTCATGACTGGGCATATTTGTGATTCCCATTTCATTTATTACAAAGGGCATTCATTAATCTCCCTTCTTTTCCGAGAAGTGGAATTTCATTTTAGTGAGCCGTGACAGATACTGAGGTGAGTCTACCAGGCCAGGTCTAATTTAATCAGAGGTAAAATGCACAAGCGGGATGTTTTTTATCCTCTGTTTGATAAGCGCTGATGCTCACAGGGAAAGTATATGGTGGTGGTGGCAAAATAAGTCATTTCTCTCTGTTTCCAATTTGAACCATTTAAAAAGTGGCACGGAATCATAAATAGCGGCTAAAGTGCTTGGTAGGAATCTGCGGGCCAAATTGGCCCAAGTGCCTCCTCCATTATCTCTGAGTGCTGGAGAGGAGAAACAAATCAGGAACAAATAAAAGCAACAGAAACGTCAAAGAAGCGGAACATGAGGGACCAGAGGACAAGTCAATGAGAAGCCTGGCAGCTTGAGCGATTGTTGACTGCTGAATGTGGCTATGAAGGACTGGAAAGAGCACTAAGATGCATTCCAATAATCTCTTCTTTCTCTTGTGCACTTGTTCACTTCCCTCCACGGATTTGACAGGAAATGACTGGCGCAAGTAGTGAACGAGTACACACTTCAGGAGGAATAATTCATTATTGGGAAATACCCCTAGAGAGGTACTATATGGTGATCTAACTACAGGACTCTACACTAACGAGGTTGACTGGTCTGTTGACTGGTCATCTAACTACACTACACTAGAGAGAGGTACTGTACTGTTGACTGGTCATCTAACTACAGGACACATGAGAGGTACTGTACTGTTGACTGGTCATCTAACTACAGGACACTACACTAGAGGAGAGTACTGTACTGTTACTGATCAGTCTAACTACACTACACTAATAGGTACTTGTAACTGTTGACCTGGTCATCTAAACTACATGACTCTCCACTGAAAAGAGGGTAACTGTACGTTGACTGATCATCTAACTACACACTACATGAGGAGCAGGTATGTACTGTTGACTGATCATCTACTACAGCAACTGAGAGGTACTGTACTGTTGACTGGTCATACTAACTAATGATCACACCTAAAGAAGGTACTGTACTGTTGACTGGTATCTCTACTACAGCTACATACAGACGAGAGGTACTGTACTTGTTGACTGATCATCTAACTACATAGAACTAATGAGGATACTGTACTGTTGAACTGGTCATCTAACTACATGACCTACACTGAAGAGGTACTGTACTGTTGACTGCACTACCATGAACTACACTAAGAGAGGTACTGTACTGTTGACTGATCATCTATCTTACTACAGGAACATGAGAGGGTACTGTACTGTTGACTGGTCATCTAACTAAGGACAGTAACACTAAAGAGGTACTGTATGTTGCTGATTATCTAATCAAAAAACTAGAGAGAGGTACTGTACTGTTGACTGATCATCTAACTACCAAAAGGACACTACAAACTAAGGAGAGGTACTGTACTGTTGACTGATCATGCTACTACTACTGACATCTAACATTGAGAGAGTACTGTACTGTTGACTGATCATTAACTACAGGGCACACAAATAGAGAGAGGTACTGTACTGTTGACTGATCAATCTAAACTAACAGGAACACTGAGAGGTCTGTACTGTTGACTGGTCATCTAACTACACGTACACTAAAGAGGTACTGAACGTGACTGATCACTACTAACTGAGAGAGGTACTGTACTGTTGACTGTCATCTACAACTGACTACACTAGAGAGAGTACTGTGTAACTGTTACTGGTGCATGCTAACTACAATCGACTCTAACTAAGAGGTACTGTACTGTTGACTGTGTTCATCTAACTACATGACTCTACACTACAACGAGTGACTGTACATGTTTATGGATCATCATTAATCTACAATGATCTACAACTAAGAAGTTATGTACTGTTGACTGATCACTACCACCACGACTAGAGACTAAACCTTTATAATCAACTAGACATATAAAGTTGCTGCCACTGTTGACTGATAATCTAACACTACACGGACACTAAGACAGGTATGTTAATGTTGATGAAGATTCTAACTACAGGACAACTGGTCATCTAACTTACAGACAACCTCATATGAGAGTACTGTACTGTGACTAGGTAATTTACTACCACCAGGACATAGAGAGAGGTACTGTACATGGTTAACATTGCGTATCCTAACACAGCAGACACTACACTAGAGAGAGGTAAATGTACTGTTTTGACTGATCATGCTAATGCAACTGAACACTTAGAGAGAGGGGGTAACTGTAAGTGTTGAACTGATCATCATAACTACAGGACACATGAGAGTACTGTACTCTGTTGACTGGTCATTAACTTATGATCTAACAAACTAAGGAGGTATGTCTGTTGACCTGGTTTTCTACTAATGACTCTAACACTAAAGGCGGGTACTGCGTACTGTGTTGACTGGTCAAATTAAACTCAAATGTGACAGTCTAAACTAAGAGAGAGGTTACTGGTAGATACTGTTGAAGGGCTGGTCATCTAACTAAGGGAACACTGAGAGGTAAACTGTATCAATATGGTTTGACTGATCACTAATATAATGAAACAATCTTACAAATACTAGAGGTTGAAAATACTGGATTCTGTTGACTGGCATTCTAACTAACATGACATTCATGAATTAGAGACAGGTACACT
>NC_036870.1:18137078-18139797 GCF_002910315.2 Salvelinus sp. IW2-2015
CAACTTTTTGAGTTAGAGCCTACAGGATGCAAAAAAAATTTTTTTTTCTTTTGGTTTTGGAAAAAAAAAAAAAACAGGGTGTCTGGGGGGGCCCCTTCTGCTTTTCCGTGACTGGACTGCATGTATTCGCTGCTTCCGTGACCTTCCGCCTGAAAGTTGATATTCGTGATTGCTCGTGAACTATTCGATGCTAGTGGGACACTGTAAAGTCCATGGAGAATAAGAGCACCTCCTCCCAGCTGCCCACTGCACTGAGGCTAGGTAACACTGTCACCACCGATAAATCCACGAAAATCGAGAATTTCAATAAGCCTTTCTCCACGGCTGGCCATGCTTTCCTCCTGGCTATCCCAACCCCGGCCAACAGCTCCGCACCCCCGCAGCTACTTGCCCAAGCCTCCCCCATTTCTCCTTCACCCAAATCCAGATAGCTGATGTTCTGAAAGAGCTGCAAAACTTGGACACGTACAAATCAGCTGGGCTTGAAAACCTGGACCCTCTCTTTCTAAAATTATCCGCTGCCATTGTTGCAACCCTTATTACCAGTCTGTTCAACCTCTCTTTCATATCGTCCGAGTCTTTCTAAAGTCTTCGAAAGCCAAGTGAACAAACAGATTTCGACCATTTTGAATCACACTGTACCTTCTCCGCTATGCAATCCGGTTTCCGAGCTGGTCACGGGTGCACCTCAGCCATGCTCAAGGTACTAAACAATATCATAACCGCCATTGATAAAATACAGTACTGTGCAGCCGTCTTCATCGACCTGGCAAAGGCATTCGACTCTGTCAATCACTGTATTCTTATCGGCAGACTCAATAGCCTTGGTTTCTCAAATGACTGCCTCGCCTGGTTCACCAACTACTTCTCAGACAGAGTTCAGTGTGTCAAATCAGAGGGCCTGTTGTCCAGACCTCTGGCAGTCTCTATGGGGGTACCACAGGGTTCAATTCTTGGCCAGACTCTTTTCTCTGTATATATCAACGATGTCGCTCTTGCTGCTGGTGATTCTTTGATCCACCTCTACGCAGACGACACCATTCTGTATACATCTGGCCCTTCTTTGGACACTGTGTTAACTAACCTCCAAACGAGCTTCAATTCCATACAACACTCCTTCCGTGGCCTCCAACTGCTCTTAAACGCTAGTAAAACCAAATGCATGCTTTTCAACCGTTCGCTGCCCGCACCCGCCCGACTACCATCACTAGTCTGGACGGTTCTGACTTAGTATATGTTGGCAACTACAAATACTTAGGTGTCTGGCTAGACTGTAAACTCTCCTTCCAGACTCATATTAAACATCTCCAATCCAAAATTAAATCTAGAATCGTCTTCCTATTTCACAACAAAGCCTCCTTCACTCATGCCACCAAACATACTCTCGTAAAACTGACTATCCTACCGATCCTCGACTTTGGCGATGTCATTTACAAAATAGCCTCCAATACTCTACTCAGCAAACTGGATGCAGTCTATCACAGTGCCATCCGTTTTGTCACCAAAGCCCCATATACCACCCACCACCGCAACCTGTATGCTCTAGTCGCCAGACCCACTGGCTCCAGGTCATCTATAAGTCTATGCTAGGTAAAGCTCCGCCTTATCTCAGCTCACTGGTCACGATAAAAACACCCACCCGTAGTACGCACTCCAGCAGGTATATCTCACTGGTCATCCCCAAAGCCAACACCTCCTTTGGCCGCCTTTCCTTCCAGTTCTCTGCTGCCAATGACTGAAACGAATTGCAAAAATCGCTGAAGCTGGAGACTTATATTTCCCTCACTTACTTTAAACATCAGCTATCTGAGCAGCTAACCGATCGCTGCAGCTGTACATAGCCCATCTGTAAATAGCCCATCCAATCTACCTACCTCATCCCCATATTGTTTTATTTACTTTTCTGCTCTTTTGCACACCAGTATTTCTACTTGCACATCATCATCTGCACATCTATCACTCCAGTGTTAATTTGCTAAATTGTAATTACTTCGCTACTATGGCCTTACCTCCTCACGCCATTTGCACACACTGTAAATAGACTTTCTTTTTTCTCTATTGTGTTATTGACTGTAGGTTTGTTTATCCCATGTGTAACTCTGTTGTTGTTTGTGTCGCACTGCTTTGCTTTATTCTTGGCCAGGTCGCAGTTGTAAATGAGAACTTGTTCTCAACTAGCCTACCTGGTTAAATAAAGGTGAATTTTTTTTATTTTTAAAATAGCAATGAGTTAAGGTCAGTGTCAGAACTGGTAATTAACAATAAACTGGTCTTAAATACCTCTAAAACCAAAAGCATTGCATTTGGTTCAAAGCATTCTCGTAGACCTAAACCTCTACTGGAGATGTATGTAAAGGGTGTGACTATTGAACAAGTTGAAGCAGCTGAACTCCCAGGAGGAACATTGGATGGTCAGTTGTCCTGGTCAAGCCATATTGACAAAACTGTTGTGAAGATGGGGAAGGGCATGTCTGCTTTGTTTTTGACACAAGAATCAACTGTACTAGATATTCAGGCTCTGATCGTTTCCCATCTTGATTACTGTCTGGTGATATAGTCCGGTGCAGTAAAGAAAGACCTAGCAAAGCTGCAGCTGACTCAAAACAAAGCAGCGTGCCTTTAACCGCACAGACAGTACTAACATCAACAACATGCATCATAGTCTTTCATGGTTGAGGAGAAATTGTCTACTTCTCTTCTAAAGAAACATTTGTGTGTT
>NC_036870.1:18140059-18157638 GCF_002910315.2 Salvelinus sp. IW2-2015
CAAGGTAGATTGGATGGGCTATTTACAGATGGGCTATGTACAGCTGCAGCGATCCGTTAGCTGCTCAGATAGCTGATGTTTAAAGTAAGTGAGGGAAATATAAGTCTCCAGCTTCAGCGATTTTTGCAATTCGTTTCAGTCATTGGCAGCAGAGAACTGGAAGGAAAGGCGGCCAAAGGAGGTGTTGGCTTTGGAGGACCATGAGATATACCTGCTGGAGTGCGTACTACGGGTGGGTGTTTTTATCGTGACCAGTGAGCTGAGATAAGGCGGAGCTTTACCTAGCATAGACTTATAGATGACTGGAGCCAGTGGGTCTGGCGACTAGAGCATACAGGTTGCGGTGGTGGGTGTATATGGGCTTTGGTGACAAAACGGATGGCACTGTGATAGACTGCATCCAGTTTGCTGAGTAGAGTATTGAGGCTATTTTGTAAATGACATCGCCAAAGTCGAGGATCGGTAGGATAGTCAGTTTTACGAGAGTATGTTGTGGCATGAGTGAAGGAGGCTTTGTTGTGAAATAGGAAGACGATTCTAGATTTAATTTTGGATTGGAGATGTTAATATGAGTCTGAAGGAGAGTTTACAGTCTAGCCAGACACCTAAGTATTTGTAGTTGCCAACATATACTAAGTCAGAACCGTCCAGACTAGTGATGGTAGTCGGGCGGTGCGGGCAGCGAACGTTGAAAAGCATGCATTTGGTTTTACTAGCGTTTAAGAGCAGTTTGGAGCCACGGAAGGAGTGTTGTATGGAATTGAAGCTCGTTTGGAGGTTAGTTAACACAGTGTCCAAAGAAGCAGATGTATACAGAATGGTGTCGTCTGCGTAGAGGTGGATCAAAGAATCACCAGCAGCAAGAGCGACATCGTTGATATATACAGAGAAAAGAGTCGGCCAAGAATTGAACCCTGTGGTACCCCCATAGAGACTGCCAGAGGTCTGGACAACAGGCCCTCTGATTTGACACACTGAACTCTGTCTGAGAAGTAGTTGGTGAACCAGGCGAGGCAGTCATTTGAGAAACCAAGCTATTGAGTCTGCCGATAAGAATACAGTGATTGACAGAGTCGAATGCCTTTGCCAGGTCGCATGAAGACGGCTGCACAGTACTGTATTTATCAATGGCGGTTATGATATTGTTTAGTACCTTGAGCATGGCTGAAGTGCACCCGTGACCAGCTCGGAAACCGGATTGCATAGCGGAGAAGGTACAGTGTGATTCAAAATGGTCGAAATCGTTTTGTTCACTTGGCTTTCGAAGACTTTAGAAAGACTCGGACGATATGAAAGAGAGTTGAACAGACTGGTAATAAGGGTTCAACAATGGCAGCGGATATTTTAGAAAGAGAGGGTCCAGGTTTTCAAGCCCAGCTGATTTGTACGTGTCCAAGTTTTGCAGCTCTTCAGAACATCAAGCTATCTGGATTTGGGTGAAGGAGAAATGGGGAGGCTTGGGCAAGTAGCTGCGGGGTCGGAGCTGTTTGCCGGGGTTGGGATAGCCAGGAGGAAAGCATGGCCAGCCGTGGAGAAAGCTTATTGAAATTCTCGATTTTCGTGGATTTATCGGTGGTGACAGTGTTACCTAGCCTCAGTGCAGTGGGCAGCTGGGAGGAGGTGCTCTTATTCTCCATGGACTTTACAGTGTCCCAAAACTTTTTGGAGGTAGAGCTACAGGATGCAAATTTCTGTTTGAAAAAGCTGGCCTTTGCTTTCCTGACTGACTGCATGTATTGTTCCTGACTTCCCTGAAAAGTTGCATATCGCGTGAACTATTCGATGCTAGTGCAGTCCGCACAGGATGGTTTGTGTGTGTGTGTGTGTGTGTGTGTGTGTGTGTGGTGTGTGTGTGTGTGTGTGTGGTGTGTGTGTGTGTGTGTGTGTGTGTGTGTGTGTGTGTGTGTGTGGTGTGTGTGTTGTGTGTGTGTTGTGTGTGTGTGTGTGTGGTGTTCGTGTTCCACTGATGTAACACCTGCCCCACCTCTTCTCTCTCCTGTAGTGTGATGAGTGTTGTCTGTGCTACCATTTTGGCTGTCTGGACCCTCCCCTGAAGAAGTCTCCCAAGCAGACAGGATACGGCTGGATCTGCCAGGAGTGTGACACTTCCTCCTCCAAGGTGTGTGGGTGTGGCACACAGGGTGTGGTGATGACGGTCTTCTTTAGGCTTATTCTGACGCCATCACATTATTGAAGCAGCAGTTAAACAGCTGAATTTGAACCTACAACACATCTTACAAGGAAACCTATAGTTATGTGAGTATTACGGATCGATGGGAGAGAAGCACGTGTTTGAAGTGGAAGAGACTAGCGTTAACAACAGCCATGGCTTCACTTACATTTCCCGATCTGCTTCCCGGGCTGTGGTATCTCTGTGAGCGACCGGGTGAAGTTAGTATGACATGACAGCAGAAGACACTATGTGTCTTTTACCTTGAAACCGAAACCTGACAGCGGGCCAAAATGGCCGCTACCATCACCAGTGTCCTCATAGTTGCTCCATTGTCATACATTTTCATTGAAATGTCCCAACTGAAAATGGCAAGTCCCAGCAGAAGGGCTTTTTATTATTTTCCTCTATTTGCATTTGAAATAATGTTTTCTTATTGAATTACAGTGTAATCAAGGGTAGCGTGCGCAGCTTGTGACCTAATTAAGTTGTAAAATGTAAAGCACATTCAATTTCTCCGGGAAAGGTCAGCCTGCCTATTGGCTCTATGTGCGTGGAAAATGGGGGTTAATTGATGTTGCAGAAGGAGGATGAGAAAAATAAAAGCTAGGCAACTGAAAACGCTGCATGCTGGGAATGATACGTTAAATTACAGGCAAATGTTAAAGGTTAAAGCTCAGTTAAAAATGTTAGATAGCAGAGTTAGTGGAGGTTAAAATGTAGATAGCAGAGTTTGTGGAGGGTTAAAATGTAGCGTACTGTGAATGTAAAATGTTAGATAGCTGACTGGAGACTTGTAGTTGTTGTAAAGCGTGTTGCTATAGCGCTGTTGGGAAGGGTTCATGAAGATGCATCGGTGTACATGATCAACAACTATCCTTGGATTTCTGCAACAACAGATTGAACTGTCGTTGTTTCTGCCCAACATTAAAGTCCTGTATGTTTGCATATTTATATTGTTCCATAGCTGTCTTGTTCACAAAGAGATAATACACATTAATATAACCCAAATAGTTTTTACAAACATAGATGGAGAGGAAGCTTCTTTCCATACATAGAGCAGAACTCTGATAATAAAGAGCCCTGTGGAGAACATTAGTCACTATAATATACTGTCTGTGTCTACTCCGTCTGTCTACTGCTCTGTCTGTGTCTACTGCTCTGTCTGGTCTACTGCTCTCGTGTCTCGCTCTGCTGTGTCTACTGCTCTGCTGGTCTACTGCTCTGGCTGTGTCTACTGCTCTGCTGTGTGTCTACTGCTCACAATCAATCAAATCAAATTTATTAGTCACATACACATGGTTAGCAGATGTAATGCGAGTGTAGCGAAATGCTTGTGCTTCTAGTTCCGACAATGCATAATAACCAACAGTAATCTAACCTAACAATCCACAACTACTACCTTACACACACACACAAGTGTAAAGGATAAAGAATATGTACATAAAGATATATGAATGAGTGGTGGTACAGAACGGCATGGCAGATGCAGTAGATGGTATAGAGTACGGATATACATATGAGATGAGTACTGTAGGGTATGTAAACATAAAGTGGCATAGTTTAAAGTGGCTAATGGTACATGTATTACATAAAGATGGCAAGATGCAGATAGATATAGAGTACAGTATATACATATGAGATGGGTAATGTAGGGTATGTAAACATTGTATTAAGTGCATTGTTTAAAGTGGCTAGTGGTACATTTTTACATAATTTCCATCAATCCCATTTTAAAGTGGCTGGAGTTGAGTCAGTATGTTGGCAGCGGCCGCTAAATGTAGTGGTGGCTGTTTAACAGTCTGATGGCCTTGAGATAGAAGCTGTTTTTCAGTCTCTCGGTCCCTGCTTTGATGCACCTGTACTGACCTCGCCTCTGTGATGATAGCGGGGTGAACAGGCAGGGCTTGGTGGTGTTGTCTTGATGATCTTTATGGCCTTCCTGTGACATCGGGTGGTGTAGGTGTCCTGGAGGGCAGGTAGTTTGCCCTGGTGATGCGTTCTGCAGACCTCACTACCCTCTGGAGCAGTTGCCGTACCAGGCGGTGTACACCCGACAGGATGCTCTCGATTGTGCATCGTAGAAGTGTGTAGTGCTTTGGTGACAAGCCGAATTTCTTCAGCCTCCTGAGTTGAAGAGGCGCTGCTGCGCCTTCTCACAACGCTGTCTGTGTGGTGGACCAATTCAGTTTGTCCGTGATGTGTACACCAGAGAACTTAAAACTTCCACCTTCTCCACTACTGACCCGTCGATGTGGAAGGGGTGCTCCCTCTGCTGTTTCCTGAAGTCCACAATCATCTCCTTTGTTTTGTTGACGTTGAGTGTGAGGTTATTTCCTGACACCACACTCCGAGGGCCTCACCTCCTCCTGTAGGCCGTCTCGTCGTTGTTGGTAATCAAGCCTACCACTGTAGTGTCATCCGCAAACTTCAGATGATTAGTTGGAGGCAGAACATCTCTTCGGCGTTACCTCATCCCCATATTGTTTTATTTACTTTTCTGCTCTTTTGCACACCAGTATTTCTACTTGCACATCATCATCTGCACATCTATCACTCCAGTGTTAATTTGCTAAATTGTAATTACTTCGCTACTATGGCCTTACCTCCTCACGCCATTTGCACACACTGTAAATAGACTTTCTTTTTTCTCTATTGTGTTATTGACTGTAGGTTTGTTTATCCCATGTGTAACTCTGTTGTTGTTTGTGTCGCACTGCTTTGCTTTATTCTTGGCCAGGTCGCAGTTGTAAATGAGAACTTGTTCTCAACTAGCCTACCTGGTTAAATAAAGGTGAATTTTTTTTATTTTTAAAATAGCAATGAGTTAAGGTCAGTGTCAGAACTGGTAATTAACAATAAACTGGTCTTAAATACCTCTAAAACCAAAAGCATTGCATTTGGTTCAAAGCATTCTCGTAGACCTAAACCTCTACTGGAGATGTATGTAAAGGGTGTGACTATTGAACAAGTTGAAGCAGCTGAACTCCCAGGAGGAACATTGGATGGTCAGTTGTCCTGGTCAAGCCATATTGACAAAACTGTTGTGAAGATGGGGAAGGGCATGTCTGCTTTGTTTTTGACACAAGAATCAACTGTACTAGATATTCAGGCTCTGATCGTTTCCCATCTTGATTACTGTCTGGTGATATAGTCCGGTGCAGTAAAGAAAGACCTAGCAAAGCTGCAGCTGACTCAAAACAAAGCAGCGTGCCTTTAACCGCACAGACAGTACTAACATCAACAACATGCATCATAGTCTTTCATGGTTGAGGAGAAATTGTCTACTTCTCTTCTAAAGAAACATTTGTGTGTTAAATGCCTAACCACTTGTATAATGTATTTGCATACACTTCAAACAAACATCCATACCCCACCAGACAGGCCACTATGGGTTTCTTCACGGTACCCAAACCAAAAACAGATGTAATGTGTCGCTCAGATCTGTACAGAGCCATATCATCATGGAATGCTCTGCCACCAGAGGTTACAAAGGCAAAAAGCAAGGTCAGCAAAAAACAAGATCTTCAAGGTCCTCAAGATCTACTTTAATGTAGATATGAATAGTGTGTATAGTATTTATATTTTTCTCTTTGTTTCCAATATATAACTCTTATTTGAATTGAATGTAATATCTTATGTTGTTCTTGTCTATAACTGTTCTGTACTTTGTCATGTATTTGTACGTTTTGTGTGTACCCCAGGAAGAGTAGCTGTTGCATGTGCAGTAGCTAATGGGGATCCTGATAAACTAAACACACACACTAAGAATGACAGATCATGACAGAGCAGGTAGTTGTCAGGGATTAGATGATTATGAAATCAAACCACACTGTTACTACTCCTTCCCTTGACCTTACACACGTGTCATACTATGAGCATAGCTTTTTGTATAGTTTGGCTAGCCAGACAGCTTTATCATTACACACGCCAGTTAACCTTCCTACCATGGTGTCCTTGGGTGAGGCAACGGGGTTTTGCAACCTTACAGTACAGGCAGTAAAAAATGTAATATGAATATCGACTATCACACACATCAATATGGTTTTGTGTGTGTGTGGTGTGTGCAGGAGCGTGCGTGTGCGCGGGTGTGTACCTGAGGGACTTTTTCTGTGTTGGAAACAGAATGAGACTACTAAAACTCAATTTAGCATTCATGAGATTCCATTGGTTGAGCCTGAATGCCCTTCAGTCCATCCATCCTTCTCTCCCTCCTCTCCTTCCAGTCCATGATCAACTAATTATGTCCTAATCAACGTGGGAGATTCAGATCGTTCAATGAAAATCTGAACAACCAGATACCAGCCCAGGGAGATCAATCTGTTCATTCGCTCTTTTCATCTCTYTTACAGGAGGGGYAGAGGAGAGGYGGGGGYGGGGGGGGGGGYGGGAGAGGGACATGGGGAAGGTGAACCACATAGGATGCAGATCGATTTCTGTGCAAATGTCTCATGGATATCTATGCATGATTTAGGCTACCTGAAAGTCCAATAGACATGACTGTACTTGTCTAGGATAGAGAGACTGTAACACAACAACATATGGAAACATAGCCAGACGTGTATTTAAGTCCCAGTGAAGTTGTGATGACAACTGGTGAAGTTCCGGAGGGTTGAACCCAGCACCTCCTGTCAGAGGAGCCCTTTTCACAGCAACAACTACCAGGAACCGCTATTCTAATTAAAGAACCTATTATGAATAAAGGCCTTAGTCTACTTCACAGACTAATGAGGAAGTAACCCAACCATATGAACATCTCCCCTTGACCCCGTCACACAGGACTGTAGGTGACTGTTGTAAGTGTTGTTATCACAACACATATCGCCACAGCACAGCCACTGTGTTTCTTGAACACATACAGTGGCCTATCTATTCCAGACAGGCAAGGCTATTTCCATTCCCACTATTCCCACAGGATCAACCACCACTGGGGATCGTTCTAAAGCCTCCCAGCATAATCTATCTGTTCCCATTCTCCGTCAATATACTGAGCAGGGGTTTATTGTAAAATCTATGGGTGTTCAGTCACCGCTCCTACAAAGTAATTCTGCTTCATGTAGTCGAACCAGAAGGAAATAGAGAAGGCAACCGTCCCATGTTGATGTGAATATCTGAATGTACACAGTATGACAAAAAACGCTACTGCCAATAACGCAAAGACGCAACGTCTGTTGAAAGACTGCATGCTGTAGTGTGCAAAAAGCAAGTATTGATTAATAAAGTCTACCAACTGTCCTGTGTGGGAAGTCATAGTCCAACCAATAAGATACTAGTGCAGCAGCCATACCATGAACGCTGATAACTAAAAGGTAAGGCATCTAAAATCCCTGTGCCTTCACTGATACAGACAGAAAATAAAAAATACATTACGACTAGAAGATAAAATGTAAAACCTCCAACTCCAACACCGCTTCCCGGAAAGCGTAGCCAGAGGACGTCTTTTTGCTACCATGGTGTTCACCTCAAGTAAAATAGGTTATCTATCTTTCATAACCCTGAGGTATTAAACATTAAAACAACTGTGTCCATATATCAATGTGAATTCATTCCATGGCAGGCACATATTTTACATACTACAGTAGTTGTGTCTGTATTCGTCTATTGCCTCTCCTCTGTCCCTATCTCCTCCATATATTCACTGTGACAGGGCAATGTAGAAACGTGTTGCCGTCGGCAGCAGACTGTCAGCTCAGAACAGCCTCTCTTACATGATCTGCAGTTAAAGGATACACCATCAGAAGAAACCGGTAACCACTGCTTTGTTCACATCCTATTAAACCTATTCAAATCGGTAGTGGAATAGCTAATTGGTGTTAAAGTCCGTCCAGTTCATCATCCTCTTTAACTAATGAAGTGTAAATCATTTAGTTTAGGGTCTGGAATTAAGTACATTAACATCATATGAGAGAGTGTGACTGGTGATTGGGAATAGGGAATATGCAGTAGGGGAGGTTTTAGGGTTGAGAATGGGGTGTGGATGACATGTCTTCTATTTGCTGGTTTCCTAGAGCTGGTTTCCTGGACTTATCCCATGTTTTTAGTCCGGGACCAAGCATATTATGTGTCAGCCCCTAAACCTGTTAGATTGACTAAAATCAGAGTAACAATTTAATTCATAGATAATTGGTATCTTACTAAGTCAGTGTTTCCCAACCCTGGTCCTCCAGTAACCCCAACATTACACATTTTTGTTGTAGCCCTGGACAAAAACAACTGATTGAGGGCTTGATGATTAGTTGACGAGATGAATCAGGTTAGCGTGTCCAGGGTTACAATAAAAACGGTGTACTGTTGAGGGTACTGGAGAACCATGGTTGGGAAACACCGTACTAAGTTGTAGAAGCAGAGACAAACAGCTGGTGCACATCAGCAGGGAACCTGCAGAGGCAGGTGGTCCACACACACACGGACACAGAGACACACACCACACCACACCCACACTAGATGGGCTGAGCAGGCATATCTGTCTAGGAAACAAGGGGGAATTTAAAGCACCCTCTGGCCTCATCAGTGAAAAGAAGACAAATGACCACAAGTGTGTCTGCGGCGCTAATAAGTTATCCTCCTATTGTGGCACACAATCACCAATTGATTAACCATGAATCTCCTCTACAGGGCCAAGAGAGGAGGGGGTAGACTCCTCTGCCGGAGACATGCACACACACGCACGTGCACACACACACAAAAAACACACTTGAAACACCTACCAAAACTTTTATTAGGCGAGTGTGTGTGTGTTTATTTGTGTGTGTGTGCACACGACACTTAGCCCTGTTTACTTATTTTAATTACTTGACCTTAAAACCTCTTAAATGTAACATCCCCATATTTGGGGACCTTATTTGATATTTTACATTTCAATTCAGTCTGGTATGAGAACGGTAGTCCCTATCTACAAAAGCAGGGTGTGTACGGAAAGCTGAGTATTCTGGCTTTTGATCTGTGCCTTCTTTGGTGTGACTTACTACCATATATGGGCATGCAGATGTATACGGTCAGGCCGAGCCCATGACCTCATTTCAAGATGGCTGCTACCTACATTCTGATTATTTTGTTTATGCTTCACAACGCTAAACACGAAATACGTCTAGACACACCAAAAGCCGGGACTCCACAGATCATGAGGATGTCTTATTTGTCTGCCTGTGACCTACCGTTATTGACCACCAGCCCTGAGAGTCAACATTTTTATTTTACACAACGTTTTCACCAAACTGCAAACATCTTACAAGGTAAGCTTCAATTCGGTCTGTGTTTGAGCTATAGCTACATGGAGGATATTAAATTAATCCTTAGGTTGGTAAGAACAAATCTAGCCTATTGTCAATGTTATCTGATGATGTATGACTTAATGGCAACATCGAATTGACACCGAGTGACTATATCTTTGCACACTTGGATATCCCCTGTATGTCCCCCAACACCACAATGTTTGAGAGAGGTTGGTGTTGTAGAAATGTAGGTTTTATAGTGAACAATAACTTTTAGGCACATCAAGTGTGCAAAAACAGTGCAATTACCACATTTGGACAATTTGGAGAGGTTGAAAGGACACTTGAATGTACCCTGGATACCCCATAACACCACCACAATGTTTGAGTGAGGTTGATATGGTAGAAATTGTGTCTTTATACTGAACAAATAGCATTTAGGGATTGCAAATATGTAATAGCACTGTAATTATCTAATTTACAGTCATATGCCACTTTGGAGGGGTTCACATATATACATCAATCACATTTTTTCCCTGATATTGTTCACATATTGTGGAAGCCAAATGATGTGTTTCCAACTCTAGGCATCAATAATTCACTTCTAGCTTGTCAATGAAAGACTATTTCAAAATAAATAAATTAAAAACGGTTATTTTGTGTGTGCTTGATCTTGTGTATTCTGAACTATGTAACTCCTATCTATCTTCTGATCATTTCCTCATAATCTCCCAGATGTCTTCTTTCCAAATATACCAAGTTTTGACATGTAATCACACATGAATAACAGTTACTTTTGGGTATGTATATTTAGGCGGAAATCTACATTTTGCCATTACATCTGTTTTAATGAACCTATCGTGTTGTGTATCTCGGTGAGCATCTTTGAATTAAAACACTGCTCATGATGCTGACCCAGCCGCCCAGCTGCTGGTTGATGAGTAGATGATTATTAGTTCATTGAAATTATAAATGACGAGTCCTGCATTTTGCAATAAGTTCAAGAGGAAGAAACATTTCCTTTCTGTTCTTCTGGATCGCCATCCGTTTTCCACTTCTTTCAATTTCAGTCAGAATCTTTTATCGAATGCATTTATATTTAGGAGTATTTCTTTAACATTGTACAACACACAAACATTCTGATATTTTCACAATTTGTACATTATAAAGTGCCTTCAGAAAGTATTCACACCCCTTGACTTTTTCCTAATTTTATTGTGTTAGTGGGATTAAAGTGGATTTGTAAATTTTTTTGTCAACGACTTACACAAAATACTCTAATATCAAAGTGGAAGAAAATTGTTTATTTTTATTTTTTATTAATGGAAAATAAAACGGTAATATATCTTGATTAGATAAGTATTCAACCCCCTGAGTCAATACATGTTAGAATCCCCTTTGGCAGCAATTACAGCTGTGAGTCTTTCTGGGTAAATCTCTAAGAGCTTTGCACTCCTGGATTGTGCAATATTTGCAAATTATTCTTTAAAAAATTCTTCAAGCTCTGTCAAGGTGGTTTTTGATCATTGCTAGACAGATATTTTCAAGTCTTGCCATAGATTTTCAAGCCAAAACTAACTAGGCCACACAGGAACATTCCATTTTGTCTGATAAGCAACTCCAGTGTATATTTGGCTGTGTTTTAGGTAACTGTCTTTCTGAAAGGTGAATGTCTCCTAGTGTCTGTTGGAAAGCAGACTGAACCAAGTTTCCTCTAGGATTTTGACTCTGCTTAGCTCTATTCCTTTTCTTTTTATCCTAAATGAAACTCATACCCATAACATGATGCAGCCACCAATATGCTTGAAAATATGAACAGTAGGACTCAGTGATATGTTGGCTTTGCCGTATTTGCAGTATTACTTTAGTGCCTTATTGCAAAAAGGATGCATGCTTTGGAATATTTGTATTATGTACAGGTTTCCTTATTTTCACTCTGTCATTTATGTTAGTATTGTGGAGTAACTACAATGTTGTTGATCCATCCTCAGTTTTCTCCTATGACAACAGTTAAACTCTAACAGTTGATTTATTTTGGGGGAATTTTACTCCCCCCTTCTCCCCAATTTCGTGATATCTAATTGGTAGTTACGATCCTGTCTCATCTCTGAAACTCTCCAACGGGCTCGGGAGAGGTGAAGGTCAAGTAATGCGTCCTCCCAAACATGACCCGCCAAGACGTGCTGCTGCTTAACACCTGCTCACTTAACCCGGAAGCCACCCGCACTAATGTGTCGGAGGAAACACTGTCCAACTGACGACTGAAGTCAGCTTGCAAGCACCCGGCCCACCACAAGGAGTCGCTAGAGCACGATGTGACTAGGAAAGCCTCCCTGGCCAAACCCTCCCCTAACCCGGACGACGCTGGGTCAATTGTGTGCCGCCCTATGGGACTCCCGGTCACTGCCAGTTGTGACACAGCCTGGGATTGAACCCCAGGCTGTAGTGACCGCTACGCTACTCGGGAGGCAACTCTGTAACTGTTTTAGTCACCATTGGCCTTATGGAAATCCCTGAGCGTTTTACTTGCTCTCCGGTAACTGAGTTAGGAAGGACGCCTGTATCTTTGTAGTGACTGGGTGTATTGATATAAGTGTTATTTTTACCCATCTACCAATTGGTGCCCTTCTTTGTGAGGCATTGGAAAACCTCCCTGGTCTTTGTGGTTGAATCGGTTCTTGAAATTCACTGCTCGACTGAAGGACCTTACAGATAATTGTATGTATGTTGTACAAAGATGGGGTAGTCATTTAAAAATAATGTTAACACTTTTATTGCACTTATGTGACTTGTTAAGCACATGTTTACTCCTGAACTTATTTAGGCTTGCCATAACAAAAGGGTTGAATACTTATTGACAATACATTTTAGCTTTACATTTTTTAGTATTGTACTATCAGTGACACAAAATCTAAATGTCATCCATTTTAAATTCAGACTAACAACAAAATGTGGAAAAAGTCAAGGGGTGTGAATACTTTCTGAAGACAATGACAACAGGTACTGTATGACAATAGTTATCTATGGTGTCCCTCAAGGATCTGTTTTAGGCCCACTACTCCTTCATTGTATATGCTACCACTTGTTTTCCACTTCTTCCTCACTGAGCTTATATACATTATCAGTGGCGCAGGCCACTCCTTGGCTAGCTGGTCTGAGAGTTAGGTGATGCAGTAGCCCCACCATCCTCTTCACGTACTGTGTCCGTCGTACGTGGTCACTCAACCTCTATCAGCGCTGAACACTGCCCTTATAGACCTCGCCACAGCAAGGTCCTTGATGTTATCAAACCAATTTGTCTCCGCTTTAATCATTGGGAAAATGTAGACGCTCGCTCGTACCCCCCTTCTCCATCCCTCCCTCCTCAACTCTCCTCTGGAAGGAGACAGAATCCAATCACTCAAAAGTGCAGTTATTGATTGATGTAATCTTATTGGGCATGAGGTAGGCGATTGATTGGTTTTGTCTGCTACACATGTTGCTCTCGGCGGGCGACTAATATCCCCTTTCATCTGCTGTTTAATCTCTGACAGGAGTTCTTAGTGGCCCTCCTCTCTGCCACATTCTCCCCTGTACCCTCTCTCTCTTTTCCTTTCCCCATTCCCCTCTCTCCATCTCCCTCTCTCCGTCTCCCTCTCAGTGGGATGACAAGCAGGTGGCTTAGCCGTGGTTTGATCTGCTCTCATCACAGGTCTCACAACTTCACATTACATTTCCCCTCTTCAAAGGGTGTGCTCTGGAGTGTGTGGCCTCTATAGGGGTCCTCCTAGACTTGTTCCCTTGTTTCTCCTCCCCACAGGCAATCACAGCCGATGCCTCACACACAACTCAATGAATCAAAGGGCATTTTAGAGATTATACAGTTATGAAACAAAGTAAGAAAAAGGATTCACAGGGTTTAAAGTTAGAAGGATGTGTTTAAACCAGAAGGCAGTACATGGGCTAGCGTGAAGATGTAGCCTAGATCAATGTTCATTTCAATAAATCATCCGTTTTTTACCATAGATACATTGGGAGGGAGTCAGATCCGATTGATTCCTGAGGTACTTAAGCCAAGTGAGTTATAATTGGATATTAAAAGGAATCAGAGCAATTAGAGTTGTTTAATCACAATGAGATCAGCATGAAACTGATGGCAACTTTTCATCAGTACTACTGCTTTGAGCATCTGCAAACCCTAACTCAATTGAGGTAAGACCATTGGATTAGACAACAAGGTTGGAGCTGGGATCCAAGATGTAAGTATTTCATCTACAGTATATGTAAATGTACACACATACATGGTCATAAGAAGATTTGAGAAAAAAAGAATACACTTACAGTACATACATGCAGAGGTTCTGCTCTGGGGAGAGTGATACTAGTGGTTTGATACTAGTGGTTGTGGTACAGCTGCTGGACAACCAAAGTGCAACATAACATGTGCTGTAGTGTAAATCAGATAGATGAAAAACACTTCAATGAGTCAAGTCAAGAAAATATACATTTTCTACATGCTTGTTAGTGGTGAATAAATGTTGTTTACTTGCTTGGGGATTAATCCTCATGCGGTACTTTGATTAGCCTCTTTGTAGATGAACTAAGTGGAAAACAACGCGGCGTCGGTTGGCCTTGAATAACACACTGCAAGATGATCATCATCAACACATTGTCATCATCACAACCATCACCATTGTCAAACACATTGACAAAGTCATCCTTTGGTTAAAAGAATGTCAAACAGGCAGCAAATAACCCCATGAACACATCAAATCCGGGCCGGGGATTCTTCGATATGGGATTTCTTTACAACGTCTTTGTTGCACCACATGCAAAGAGAAAGAGTCGTCCATTTATGGAACCGGGCCAGCACAGGCCTTGCGGTGTGGCGCCTTGGGAGTGTCCGAAACAACGGTGGTGAATTTATCACACAAGGGCAGTGCAATTACATGGAGGGTGTTCACGTGACGGGAGATCAATACGCCACAAAGCACTCAGCCATTGACTCCCGCATCCCGCCCCGTGACAAAGTAGTTCTGTGAATTTTCTCTATAGAAATGGTGGGAGCGGATTATGGGAATTCTCCTATAGCCTCCCACTTTTTGATTTAGTGTCGGGCGGTAGAACGGTACTGAGACATTATTAAAGAGGCATTGTTTTACAAGGTGGGCAAGAGGAGGTAATGAATGGGGAGAGACAGAGAATGAAAGAGAGAAAGAGAGACCATTGCAAGGCATTTACAAGCTCATTAGGACAACTCACTCACTAGAACATAGGATACTGTAGCATAGTACTAGAACATAGGATACTATAGCATAGTACTAGAACATATGATATAATAGCATAGTACAGGAACATATGATACTATAGCATAGTACTCAGAACATAGGATACTGGTAGCATAGTACAGGAACATATGATCTATAGCATAGTACTAGAACATAGGTACTGTAGGCATAGTACTAGAACATAGGATACTATAGCATAGTACTAGAAACATGGATACTATCGGCATAGTACTAAGAACATAGGATACTGTGGCATAAGTACAGGAACATATGATACTATGGCATAGTACTAGAACATAGGATACTATAGCATAGTATAGAACATAGGATACTAATAGGCATAGTACTAGAACATAGGATACTGTGGCATAGTACTACAAACATAGGATACATGTGGCAAGTAGACTAGAACATAGGATACTGTGGCATAGTACATGGACAATAGGATCTGTGGCATAATACAGAAATAGATTACTTAGCATAGTACTAGAACATAGGATACTATAGCATAGTACAGGAACATAGGATACTATAGCATAGTACAGGAAATAGGATACTGTGGCATAATACAGGAACATAGAATACTATAGCAAGTACTAGAACTAGGATACTATAGCATAGTACTAGATCATAGGATACTATAGCATAGTCACTAGAACATAGGATACTATAGGCATAGTAAGAATAGGATACTATAGCGATAGTACTAGAACATAGATACTATAGCATAGTACTAGAACATAGGATACTATAGCATAGTACAGGAACATAGGAATACTTAGCATAGTACTAGAACATAGGATACGATAGCATAGTACTAGAACATAGGATACTATAGCATAGACTAGAACATATGATACTATAGCCCATCAAGTACTAGAACATAGGATACTATAGTAGTATCTAGAACATGAGGATACTATAGCATAGTACTAGAATAGGATACTATAGCATAGTACTAGAACATAGGAACTTACATGTACAGGAACATAGGATACTGTAGCTAGTACTAGAAACATAGGATACATAGCATAAGTACTAGAACATAGGATAACTATAGCATAGTACTAGAACATAGGATACTATAGCATAGTACTAGAACATAGGATACAGTGGCATAAGTACTAGAACATGGATACTATGCATAGTAAGTAGAACATAGGATACTGTAGCATAGTAACTAGAATAGGATACTATAGCATAGTACAGGAACATAGGATACTGTAGCATAGTAATAGAACATAGGATCTTAGCATAGTACTAGAACCGAACATAGGATACTATAGCATAGTACTAGAACATGGATACTATAGCATAGTACTAGAACATAGGATACATGATAGACTATAGGACTGTAGCATGGCTGCTACAACCTGGTTCAAATTAGGGCTGTCCCTGACAAAATAAAAATAGTGGTCGACAAGAGTCGTCGGTTCTTTCAACAATTGATGTTTAACAAAAATGTTATACCGTGTATTTTCCCATATATAGACATCCTATGTGTTTTAATAAATCACTATATCGCACTGAGCTTTTCTGATGCTTTAAGCAAACCGTTTGATTCAATAATTAAGACACACAAATGACTAGAGGGAGTCCGACCTCAATTGATTGATTGTGCCGCCTGCTCAGACTTGTGTCTAGCACCCGTTATCTCGCTCTCCTCCCTGCTGCAGTGACCACCACATAACAGTGTGTAAAAGCTCTGTCCTCCCTGCTGCAGTGACAGCCACATAACAGTGTGTAAAGCCTCTGTCCTCCCTGCTGCAGTGACAAGCCCACATACAGTGTGTAAAGCTCTGTCCTCTCCTGCTGCAGTGACCACCACTAACAGTGTGTAATAGCTCTGTCTCCTGCTGCAGTGACAGCCACATAACAGTGTGTATAGCTCTGTCCCTCCTGCTGCAGTGACAGCCACATAAGTGTGTAAAGCTCTGTCCTCCCTGCTGCAGTGACCACCACATAACAGTGTTAAGCTCTGTCCTCCTGCTGCAGTGACAGCCACATAACAGTGTGTAAAGCTCGTCCTCCCTGCTGCAGTGACCACCACATAAAGTGGTGTAAAGTCTGTCCTCCCTGCTGCAGTGACCACCACATAACAGTGTGTAAAGCTCTGTCCTCCCTGCTGCAGTGACCACCACATAACAGTGTGTAAAGCTCTGTCCTCCCTGCTGCAGTGACCACCACATACAGTGTGTATAGCTCTGTCCTCCCTGCTGCAGTGACCACCACATAACAGTGTGTAAAGCTCTGTCCTCCCCTGCTGCAGTGACACACACATAACAGTGTGTATAGCTCTTGTCTCCCTGCTGCAGTGAACCACACTAAACAGTGTGTAAAGTCTGTCCTCCCTGCTGCAGTGCCACCACATAACAGTGTGTAAAGTCTGTCCTCCCTGCTGCAGTGACCACCACATAACAGTGTGGTAAAGCTCTGTCCTCCCTGCTGCAGTGACCACACATAACAGTGTGTATAGTCTGTCCTCCTGCTGCAGTGACCACCACATAACAGTGTGTATAGCTCTGTGTCTCCTGCTGCAGTGACAGCCACATAACAGTGTATATGCTCTGTCCTCCCTGCTCAGTGACACCACATAACAGTGTGTATAGCTCTGTCCTCCTGCTGCAGTGACAGCCACATAACAGTGTATAAAGCTCTGTCCTCCCGCTGCAGTGACCAACCACATAACAGTGTGTATAGCCTGTCCTCCCTGCTGCAGTGACACAGCATAACAGTGTGTAAAGCTCTGTCCTCCCTGCTGCAGTGACCACCACATAACAGTGTGTATAGCTCTGTCCTCCTGCTGCAGTGCAGCACATCAACAGTGTGTTATAGCTCTGTCCTCCTGCTGCAGTGACACCAACAACAGTGTGTAAGCTCTGTCCTCCTGCTGCGAGTGACACACATAACAGTGTGGTAAAGCTCTGTCTC
>NC_036870.1:18159421-18220656 GCF_002910315.2 Salvelinus sp. IW2-2015
AGCTCTGTCCTCCCTGCTGCAGTGACCACCACATAACAGTGTGTATAGCTCTGTCCTCCCTGCTGCAGTGACCACCACATAACAGTGTGTATAGCCCTGTCCTCCCTGCTGCAACATGATTACAGCCATTTTTGACTGAAAAGTTGTCACTGAAATCCCTAATTAGTTTAGGAAAAACATTCCCTATTCCCTCAACCCTTGCTCTCTTTATGTGACAAATGTATGCTTCGAATGCACGTGACCATTAGGGCCTGACCTATAGCATATCCTAAACACATTAATAAATTGGTTAGAACAAACTCTGAACACCGTAACACCAAAATGGATGCAGAGGACGCGACACAAAATATTTAAAAGAAGGAACGGACAAGCGTTGTGTGAATATTAGGCCTATGCGTCCCAAACAGGTGCTGTTAGATTACAATATCATTTTTCTGACCGTTTGGAACAACGTAAACAACACAAATTATATTATAAGCATTTTTTTTTTGCAAAGACTTTATTACAGCAAAGACTAAAAATAGTCACATTCATTCGTGAATGCACTTTCCGAAATGGAATGGTTTAGGCCTATTTATTGTTTAAGCGAACTAAATAAATCTCGGTTGACCAACAGGCTATCGACCCCCCCCCCCCCCCGACCAGTCGACTAAATGGGGTCAGCCCTAGTTCAAATACTTTGCCTGGAGCAACGTAACCAATAGAATAGTGTAAACCCCACCCAGCTGTCACTCTAGGCAGACAAGCAAATGCTGAATGTAACTGAGACAGGTCTGGAGCTGTTCCCCTAGCTCACCAGTAGGGGGCCTCAGTGGGCCGAGCTCAGACATACAGATACAGAGCCAGGCAGAGAGAGTGTGTGTGTGTGTGTGGACTTGAGCAGTAGCACCAGGTAGAGCCTGACTCCTCTAGCCCCTGACTGACCTAACTAAGGCCCCAGCCTGCTCACTGAGGGCCTCTCCATGTGCTGTCTCCCCTTGGCCTTATGTTATGTTACAGGAAGGAAAGATATTGTCTATGACACACACACCCCTTAACAGTGTACATCTGTCTGTGTGCTGGGGCAAACCCCACACTAATTAGGATATAAGGCACCTCTGGGGGTTGGGTGATTCATCTTAGTGTGTAGTCACTGAGCCATAGGTGGGGAGGTGGGAGGGGCCGAGGGGGTACAACTGCACTGCAGAGGCAAAAGGGAATAAAAAAGGAGAGAAGGATAAGAGGAGGAAGAAAGGGCAATCAGGAAGTGAGCGGAGCGGACACACACACTGCGGCGGAATCAGTGGGATAAGAGAAGGGAAGGAAGAAGCTAGCTGGCTGGCTAGCAGGGGAGTAATAGACTGGAGCTGCATGGCTTCTCTACCCACACAGCAGCACAGCTCAGCCCTAGCCTGGCATGCCTTTTCTCTTCTCTTTTAATGGTAGTAGAGAGAAAAAGTGAAGTCAGCAAAAACAAAATGCCGCCATTAAATCATCTCAGTGGATCCTGTGTCAGGACGGTAATGGGAAACACACTCATCATCCCAAAGGTTACTGCTCTTCCAGAACCTCCCTCCTTTCTCTCCATCCTTCCCCTCTCTCCCTCCATCACCCAGTGCCTGTCTCAAATTCACTCATCCCCATGGTCGGAACACAGCTGTAGCATCCCTTCCTCACTCAATCCCTCTGCCAAGTCCTGCTCCCCTTGTGTCTCTGTGGACCCTGGGCTGAGAGGGGCTGAGAGAAGGCTGCAGGAATGAGGGATTGGGGCACTTACAGTTCTCCACGCTGTGCTGATTCCATCTCTCTGAGTCTCAACCTCGACGTGAGGCAGCTGCCTGTCTGTCTGGCTGTCTTTCTACTTTGCCCAACACAGAGTACTTCTCTTCCAGTCCTGGGTTCAAATACCATTGGAAATGTTTGAAATACTTCAGCGTTTGCTTTAGACTTCCTAGAGTGCCAGATGGGCGGGGTTTGCACTTTTGGAAGTATTCTATTGGTACAATAAGCCAGGCAAGCTAAATCAAACCCAGCTCAATTGAATCCAGGTCTGGGCCCAGCATGGAGAGTGTCTCTGACTATTTTCTGTTGCTGCTGCCTATCCGTCTAGTGCCAGACACATTGGAGGCTTTTGTTAACCAGATTGTACACAAAAGCCTCTATTCTCCCTCTCTATCTGGCACTGTGTGAGAGGGAGAAAGAGAGAAGAGAGAGCGGTGAATTGGTGCAGGAACAGGAGAGGCCACAGAATCGGGGCTTAGCTGAAATAAACAGATCAACTTTGTCGCGAAGAGAAGGAGAGAAAGAGAGGGAGAAAAAGAGACCACCGCCCACTCTCCTCTTCTCACCAGCTCTACTGGCCTGTTAACGGTCAGCAGCCGACGAGGGGGCACTTCCCCCGTGATAAATCAGAGATGGCAGAGGGCGTTAGACGCACAAACGGACCGCTGCCCGCCATCGACATGGCCGCCGACACACCTTTACAACAATTAATTAACTGTCTAACTCTCACTTATCACTATGGCAATAAGGTGAAAAAGTCAAGAGTTTATTAGAGCTCTGCTGTAATGCTGAGGGCCACAGGGGCTGGAAGGGGCACTTCACATTCACACATATCATGACAGCAGCAACATTCTTACTCCATACAGTATATCACAGTTACTGTATCAACTTCTGTTAGAAATAATTACATATACAAATATACAAATAATACTAATCACATATAGGCATGTGTGTAAACAAATAGTAGCATAAAGGCATGTATTGTAAACAAATATATAAACAATTAATATGTCTAGCAAGGAGTCCTTTCAGGTTCCTACACAAAAGTGAGCTTAACTCAATTTCTTCACAATACAGTAATAACAAAAGGCGTATTATGATATAAAATAGAGAATGAATACACAAATAAAAGACACAAAAAAGCATGGACTTCAATCAATCAATAAATACTGTACACACAACACAGCTACCAGGTGTTCATTCACACACTCTGAACTGATGGAACACACCACGTATTGCCATGTTTAAAGTACGTTTACTGTAGGCTACAGTTGCACTTCTGGCTCAGTCAGATACACAGCTGGTCATAGCCTAGCCCTAGGGCTAATGGTTATATATATATATATATATATACAGAGCCATGCACGGTTAAGTGGCGTAAGTTTAGTAGAAGTAGGGTTAGCTGGAGTATCTAGTTAGCTGGAGTAGGGTTAGCTGGTTAGCTGTAGTAGGGTAGGGTAGGGTTAGTTGGAGTAGGGTTAGCTGGAGTAAGGTTAGCTGGAGTAAGGTTAAAGCTAAAATTGGGTTAGCTGAGTAAAGGTTAAGCTGAGTAAGGTAGCTGAAAGTAGGGTTAGTGGAGTAGGTTAGTGAGTAAGGGTTAGCTGAGTAGGTTAGTGGGAGTAGGTTAGACCTGGAAAGAGGTTAGCTTGGAGGTAAGGCTTTAGCTGAGTAGGTTAGCTGAAAGTAGGGTGTAGCTGGAAGGGTGAGGTTAGCTGGATTAAGGGTTAGCTGGATGAAAGTAGGTTGGTGAGAGTAGTTAGGGCTGGAAAGGTTAGCATGGTAGTTGGATGGGTTAGCTGGAGTAAGGGTTACTATGAAAATAATTTAGTTGGAGTAGGGGTATGCTGGAGTAAGGTTAGCACTGAAAGTAGGGTTAGCTGGGAGTAGGGGTCTTAGGCTGTGTAGGGGTTAAGCTGTTTAGCTGTAGTAGGGTTAGCTGGTTAGCTGTAGTAGGGTTAGCTGGTTAGCTGTAGTAGGGTTAGCTGGTTAGCTGTAGTATAGTTAGCTGGTTAGCTGTAGTAGGGTTAGCTGGGTTAGCTGTAGTAGGGTTAGCTAGAGGCTGTAGCTCATGGACAGTCCTCTAATTTTTTTGCGGAGGAGGAGACAGAAGAGGATGAGACGGATCAGGGATGAGGAGGGCTCGTGGGGGTGACATGACGTGGTGAGTGACCAGGTCATCCTGTACAGGCATCTCTAATCTCCACAGGAAAACTACCAAACCACCATCTTTATTTCCTCAGCAGATTTTCCAGTGGACCTAAGCATTATGTGAGGTTTGGCAGCTCCCAGAGCCATAGAGCCATGGATATAGGGTCCCCAGACAGATGGGCAGAAGAGAGGAGTAGTGACATAGAGGGTCCTGGGATGGGGGGGATGAGCGGAGGAGTGACATGTGAGGGCAAACTGTGACACTTCTGTCAAGGACCCTGACAGACGGACCACATGGCAGCTGCTCAGTTGACAGCACTCACTATGGGGCACTGGGGAGGCGCGTGCACACACACACTTCCAATAGAACTCAGAGTTAAACTGTCACTTTAAAAATATTAAAGAGAGGAAGGAAGGGAGACTAAAAACCTACTGTACACACACACACACTCACATTAGAAGTTACAATAACCATTACTATACATGTTGCTATTTTCAATATGTTAAACCTTATCTAAGCAGCTACTTACAGTACTTCTCAAACACTAGAAAGGGAAATCATTCTACTAAAAATCACTACTTTTCCTCTACTCTAGAAAGTTCTACTTGACGACAACACAACACTAGAAGAAGATGAGAGCCTAAGTTCAAGTGCATCTCCAATTAAAGGCCTTTACTGAGGAAAACACTATGTGATTGGACCACAAATGACTAGAGTCAATACAACTGATTGGATGTGGTGATAAGATGCTTAGGGAGGTCAAAGGAGTGAAGTGCCAACATAGAATGGATGAGAGAGGGAAGGGGGCTGAGGAGAGAGTGAAGAGACAGGGGGAGAGAAACAGAAAAGGGAACAAGGGAGACAAAAAAGGGGAAGAGAAGAAGCACCATTGTTAGAGGAATAGAGAGGAGCAGACAGACAGGTAACCAATGAGATGCTTCTAGTAATATTGTTCAGTTTCAGAATCACTCCTTAGTCCAGATAGACCTTAGTCCAGATAGACCTTAGTCCAGGTAGACCTTAGTCCAGATAGATGGACTCTTCGAGTTGGCAGTGATGATCACAAAGGGCCTGTTGTTCTTCCAAGAATGACCAGTTCAGTAATACAGAACCTTTCAAAACTTAATTTGCTAATTTCAACAAGTATTTTAGAATTCATCAAAGTTCATTTCCATTTCTGCCTCTCTCCCTCAATTTTAATTGGACGGCCAGTACGTGGTCCAATTTGGGTCATGAAGAAGACCATGGTTGTGAACGTCAAAGATGGCCATCTGATCCCACACCCGCCGCCGTCATTCTTCCACGTAATTAAGTCCCTCTCTGTCTCTAAGCCAAAGGTCTGCTTCTCTCTCTCATCTGTCCAGCTGTGGGTCTAAGTGTGGGGAGGTGAGGAGAGGTGTCTGCCCCGGCCCTCACAACCTGTGCAATGCAAAGATAGAAAGAGTGAGGGCAGGCAGCAC
Source organism: Salvelinus sp. IW2-2015 (assembly GCF_002910315.2). Taxonomy (NCBI): domain Eukaryota; kingdom Metazoa; phylum Chordata; class Actinopteri; order Salmoniformes; family Salmonidae; genus Salvelinus; species Salvelinus sp. IW2-2015. The sequence goes on from NC_036870.1 coordinate 18,164,792, forward strand.
ACCTCACAGCCCCCGACTCCTTAACCTATAAAACACTGACACAACCACCATTATTTGCTCAACCTTACACTAATAATACCAAATACAGCTCACATAAAGAACCTACGTTAAGTGGATAAATGAAGTCAATTCTAACAAATGATTAAGTGAATAAAGCATACAGTCCCAGTTTTGTAAGCTAAATATAACGCATATAAGGGTGGTCTACCTCATAAATAAATAAACTCTGATAAATCAGTCAGTCTACAGTGTGTAATGCTGATTGCTGTAAATTCAAACACTACTGAGGGATCTAGTAGAGTTACGGTCCTGTTTAAGCAGCGGGAGACCGCTGAATCTCTGATGGAGATCAAGGGCAGATCAGAACTGTTCACTAACATCTTGATGAAGTGTGTAAACGTGGTGGTTGTTCAATACAGGTGTTCTACAGAGCTGCTGGCCTCAGCCCCCTCACCAGCCCCTCATCGTGGCCTTCTGCCTACGCAAGGCAACCAAGGCCTACTACATTAAATCACAGGAGGATATGGTCCACACACACACACCACACACACAACCACAACACACACCACCACACACACACACCACACACACACACACACACACACACACACACACACACACACACACACACACACACACACACACACAACACACACACACCACACACACACACACTTCCAACCTCCCCATTCCATGGCGACACCCACATTATCCCACACACCACCCTTTTCACAGACAGTACCAGTCAAAAGTTTGACACACCTACTCATACAGGGTTTTCTTTCTTTTTTTTTCTATTTTCATTGTAGAATAAAAGTCAAGACTTCAACACTATGGAATCATGTAGTAAACAAAAAAGTGTTAAACAAATCAAAATATATTTTAGATTCTTCAAAGTAGCCACCCGTTGCCTTGATGACAGCGATGCATACTCTTGGCATTCTCTCAACACGGCTTCATGCAGGAATATTTTCAAACAGTCTTGAAGGAGTTCCCACATATGCTGAAGCACTTGTTGGCTGCTTTTCCTTCAGTCTGCGGTCCAACTCATCCCAAACCATCTCAATTGGGTTGAGATCGGGTGATTGTGGGAGGCCAGGTATCTGATGCAGCACATCACTCTCTTCTTGTGTCAAATAGCCTTACACAGTTGGAGGTGTGTTTTGGGTCATTGTCCTGTTTGAAAAACAAATTATAGTCCCACAAACCAGATGGGATGGCTTATCGTGCAGAAATGCGTGGTAGCCACCGATGGTTAAGTGTGCCTTGGATTCTAAATAAAACCTAGACAGTGTCACCAGCAAAGCACCCCCACACAGTCACACCTCATCTCCATGCTTCACGGTGGGACACCATACATGCAGAGATCATCCGTTCACCTACTCTGCGTCTCCACAAAGACACGGGGTTGGAACAAAATCTCAAATTTGAACTCATCAGACAAAGGACAGATTCACCGGGCTAATGTCCATTGCTCGTGTTTCTTGTCCCAAATAAGTCTCTTATTATTATATTGGTGTCATTTAGTAGTGGTTTCTTTGCAGCAATTCGACCATGAAGGCCTGATTCACACAGTCACCTCTGAACAGTTGATGTTGAGAATGTGTCTTGAACTCTGCGAAGCATTTATTTGGGCTGCAATCTGAAGGTGCAGTTAACTCTAATGAACTTATGTTCTGCAGCAGAGGTAACTCTGCATCTTCCTTTCCTGTGGCGGTCCTCCTGAGAGCCAGTTTTCATCATAGCGCTTGATGGTTTTTTTGCAACTGCACTTGAAGAAACTTTCTTGAAATGTTACGTATTGACTGACCTTCATGTCTTAAAGTAATGATGGACTGTCGTTTCTCTTTGCTTATTTGAGCTTTTCTTGCCATAATATGGACTGGTCTTTTACCAAATAGGGCTATCTTCTGTATACCATATCCTACCTTGTCACACCACAACTGATTGGCTCAAATGCATTAAGAAGGAAAGAAATTCCACAAATAACTTTTAACGAGGCACACCTGTTAATTGAAATGGATTCCAGGTGACTACCTCATGAAGCTGGTTGAGAGGAACGCCAAGAGTGTGCAAAGCTGTCATCAAGGCAAAGGGTGGCTACTTTGAAGAATCTCAGATATAAAATAATATGTTGATTTATTTAACACTTTTTTTGGTTACTACATGATTCCATATGTGTTTATTCATAGTTTTGATATCTTCACTATTATTCTACATGTAGAAAATAGTAAAATTAAAGAAAAACCCTTGAATGAGTAGGTGTGTCCAAACTTTTGACTGTAACCACAAACAAGTGACCCACCTCTGACGAGGTTCTCGTTGTCCCGGGTCTTTGCAGGCCTACAGTCGGTCCTAGTGTCGTCTGCTTTAGGTGTCTTCTTCTGCCATCGGCAGACTGGCGCTGACGCCGCTCCGAGAGCCGGTTCCTATGGAAACACACAGCTGATTAGCCGACACTGCCGTGTGGTGTGTGTGTGTGTGTGTGGTAATGGCGTAGAAGAAAGAGTACTATGCAGGCTAATAGAGTGAATAGAGTAGTCCCGTAAGTAACACAGGGGATTGTGTATGTATTAGTTCTGAGTGCGTTAGGGAGGTTAGGAGATGTAGGAATGTTTAGTAACAAATTTAGACCAATTACATACCTGCACCTCAAACTTCTCTTCTTCACAGATGGACACCCTCTTCCTCTTCTGCCCTCTGGTTCTCTGTGGAATACAGAACAGCATGTTAGGTTCATTTCGGACCCTTTTAACGAAACTAGATTTTTGTGCTAATTGATTGATCTGTGTGAATTGATGAGAGATAATTGACCTGAGCACTGGTCAGTCTCATGATCCTTGTGAAAGGTTATCAGCTAGGCATGCAAGGCACAAGGTCAAAACAAGGTCACAATATTTCTTTACTATGAGTTGTTGAGTGGTCAGGCAAATCTTTAGTTTTTGGTAGTTTGTCTGTGAATCTGTCAAAATAATAATTTGACTTAATTAGAGATATGCTCCACAAGGTATTAGCAGCATCAGAAAAATCTAACTTTATTTGTACCTTTCCTGTTCTGGAAAAGATTCTGGAGCCAGTGGAAGTTTGCTCCCTCAGCTGTTTATTCAGATTGTCAAACAAAGAAAACCCACTGTGGTCTCTGCCTTTTGCTACAATACAACAGAAAGCATAAACTGTTTCCAAATACATGTTTTGTTTGATTGTCCTGTATTTAATCCTCTACTGCCCAGTGAGGCTGGTGTTTTGTTTTACCTCTGGACATACAAGACAAGAGAGCCACACAGTGCTGTCTGTGGACTAGGTTCTATTCAACTGCACGAGAGAGAGTGAGAAAAAGAGGGGCGGGATAGACAGAGCGATAGAGAGAGAGAGAAGGGAGAGAAAGAGCTGTGGAGATATGGCTGCTCCCTCCCTCCCTCCCTGCCTTTCTCCCTCCACCTCTTCATGGATCCCACTTATCTACAGCCACCATACCCTGATCCTCCTCCGATATACCACCCCAGCCCTGCTTCCCCCCCGCCTCCCTATTCTCCCTCCCAGTCTCAGCTCCCCGAAAAAACACAACAGATATTCATCAGAGAAGAGGGGAGAAAAACACTCTCCAGTCCTCTTCCATTTTATTTCCCCCTAGTCTTTTGTTTTTAGACTGTCAATAACCAACCCCCTCCACACCTGGAAGGAGAGAGCCTGAGGAACACTCATTCTCTGTGGCCACTCACTGCCTGGTAAGTCAGAGAATAGCCCAGCTTCTGTCTGGTTGGCTGGCTGGCTGTCGCCGTCTTAGATAACACCCCAAAACACCCTGCTATTCCTTAATACAAAAAAAAGAAAAAAAAGAAAAGAACAACCAATCATAGACGTCTTCTACTCCTTCTGGAGGTTTTCACTCTCTGTATGTTCTGTCAGAGAGGGATGGAGAAAGGCAGGAGGGATGGAGGGGAGTGGGAGGAGGTGGTGAAGGGAGGATAGAGAGAGGAAGGTGGTGTAGAGGGAGGTGGTGTAGAGTGCTGTGGCGGTGAGTCTGGGTTAATGAGTTTTTCTGTTAGCACGTCTAAAGCAGAGTGCCCAGAAGTACGCTGGCCTGAGGACCCTGCTGCTGGAAGTACTCAGGGATTAAGCCAGCTTTTTCTGATTTCCTCTCGCCGCGTCCGCTCCAGTCGAGGAGCTTCAATGCTGCATTTATCTTCAAATGCGAGGGCAGCTGCTGAAAGGGCCCTGCTTTGCATTTTTAATGCTTTTACCAGGGCACCCTAGCGCTGGCACCGCTCTAAAGCCCTGTTTCAATTTATCAGGGCTGGCTAATCGACCTCCCGCTGGCCTCTGCATGGGGACGAGTGTTGGAGTGTGTGTATGTGTGTGCGAGGCCACAGGGGTAAGATGGCCCACTGCCACTCTGTGGTGCAGCTCAGCCTCCTCTGGCCCTTTTTCAGGACCTGCTGACTGAGTACACTGCCTACTGCAGGGTAGTGGCCTCTTCTAACTCAACATGTGCCCTCAAGGTCACAGAGTGTGGAGGATATCTGTTAGACATCCTACACACAGCCTGACAGCTATACTCCGTAACGCATCACTACTTTCAACACTCATTGAATGATTACATCTCAGAACCATCAGTTCCCGGACCCAAACGGTACCTAATTTTCAAGGAAGCTTGGTATTTGCTTCTTCTAGTAGAATCTACTGACAATATCTCAAATTATTAGGCCAATATCTCTAATTATTATCTCGAAAAAGAATAATTGCCAAAAACCATCCTGCATTTTCAAGGAGGCTTGGTTATCATTGCTTCTTCTTCTAGAATCTTCTGTGTGACAGTGTGTGTAATGGGGTGGTGATTAAACATGGCCCTGCTGCAACACCCCTCCATGATTACACAGGAACATCCTGTATGAACATATGCCATTAGTCTAGTGAGAATGATGATGAGAATGAAGTTACTACATCTAGTTACTGCTGGGTCCTCTGCTCCGTTAACTTCTCTAATCCTGCATGGTGCTGTGACATGATTCATGGCTGTTAAAGATGCAATGATGTACTTAATTAAAAGATTGATTTAGCTCAGTCGTACAAACTGCCCCCAGTTTTAATTTCCTCACCTGAACAGAGACCTTGATTAGGTATGCTGTGTGTGTGTGTGTGTGTGTGTGTGTTTGCACACTTTACCTTATATCTTATTTATTTTTAACCTTAGTCTGCATTGCACTGAACTCCGCATTGGATGTGTTGATCTTTCCCTGGCCAATCATAGATTACCTTAATGGAGTCAACCACTATAGGAACCAAACAGTTAAATAAACTCATACTCTGGGCCCTTTGTAAGGTGGTGCCACCCGCCCACCCGTCGCAGGCAGGCAGAGGTGGCTTAGAAGGGAGCGAGGAAGGAAGAGAGGGAGGGATGGAGGGAGCTAGGGAAGGAGGGAGGGCTGAAGTGAAGGAGCCAAGTAGCTGTGGTTCTAGCATTTAGCAGTTAGCATTTCTAATGATACGCGTTCCATCTGCCAAGTGGTGGCGGAGGAGCCAAAGGCAACAGATGGAATTGTTTTCACAATCTGTTTAAATATGTTGTTGATTTTTCTTCTTCCTTTAAAAAAAAAACATACAACCCGGATCCATCATTCGTTCGCTCGTGTCAGGAACAACAAGGAGATGTTTGATTCCCCCCTTTGTTAATATTCCAACTTCCTCTTACATGATTGTAGATTGGAAGTAGTTCAGTCCATTTGGATCAGTTTGAATCTGATGGCGGACCTGAAACAATGAGCCAGCGGGGGATGTTTGGGGCTGAACACCAGAGGAAGTGTGTGTTTGGATCCACCAGCTCTAGTTTACTGGCACGTCCACTAGCAATCCGGTTTAGTACAGCAGCGTGACCTATGTGTTCTGAATGGCCAGCCATTAGCCCGTGAGTCTGGCCTGTTATGATCTATATCTGTTGGGCTCTGTTAGTCTGGTCTGTTATGATCTATATCTGTTGGGCTCTGTTAGTCTGGCCTGTTATGATCTATATCTGTTGGGCTCTATTAGTCTGGTCTGTTATGATCTATATCTGTTGGGCTCTGAGCACCAGGCCAGACTATCTGTTAGCCAGGCCAGACTAACAGAGCCTATCTGTTCACTCTATTGTTCTGGCTGGTCTATCTGTTTTGGGCTCTGTTAGTTGAACTGGTATATCTATCTTTAGTTCTGGGCACTAATCTGTTTGGCTCTGTTGGCTCGGCGCTATCTATCTGGTTGGCTTGTTAGATCCTGGCCTGGTTATCTATCTTGTTTGGCTTTGTTAGTCTGGCCTGCGATATCGTATCTGTGGGCTCTGTTTAGTCCTGGCCTGGGCTATCTGTTTTGGGCTCTGTTAGTCTGGACTGGTATATCTGTGCTGTTGGGCTCTGTTTAGCCCTGAACTGGCTATAAGTCTATCTAGTTGGCCTGGGCATCTTCGTTATGCCTGTTGGTGACTGCGTTAGGTATCTATCTGTTTGAGCTGGTTAGTTGGCCGTGTCGGCCTGGCTATCTGTTTTGGCTTTGGTTAGTCTGGCCTGGGCTATCTGTTGGGCTCTGTTAGTCTGGCCTGGGCTATCTGTTTTTTGCTCTGTTAGTCGGGTCGTTAGGTCCGGCCTGGGCTATCTGTTGGGCTCTGTTAGTCTGGCTAGGCTATCTGTTGGGCTCTGTAGTCTGGCCTGGGCTATCTGATTGGGCTCTGTTAGTCTGGCCTGGGCTATCTGTTTGGCTCTGTTTAGTCTGGCCTTAGGCTATCTGTTTGGCCTTTAGTCTGGCCTGGGCTATTCTTTGGGCTCTGTTAGTCTGAACTGGTATATCTATCTGTTGGGCTTGTTAGTCTGGGCCTGGGCTATCTGTTTGGCTCTGTTAGTCTGGCCTTGGGCTATCTGTGGCTCTGTGTATTCTGAACTGGTATATCTATCTGTTGGCTCTGTTAGTCTGGCCTGTGCTATCTGTTGGGCTCTGTTAGTCTGGCCTGGGCTTATTCTGTGGCTCTATTAGTTCTGAACTGGGCTATCTATCTGTTTGTCTCGTGTTAGTCTGGCCTGGGCTAATCTAATCTGTTGGCTTTGTTAGTCTGAACGTTATATCTATTCTGTTAGTCTGGCCTGGGCTATCTATCTTGTTTGGCTCTGTTGGTCTGGCTGGGCTATCTATCTGTTTGGCTTTGTTAGTCTCCTGGCTTATCTATCTGTTTGGCTTTGTTTAGTCTGGCCTGGGCTATCTGTTGGGCTCTGTTAGTCTGGCCTGGGCTATCTGTTGGGCTCTGTTAGTCTGGCCTGGGCTATCTGTTGGGCTCTGTTAATCTGGCCTGATATACACTTCCTATGATGGAGTACTTTTAACCCCAGGTATAGGTTGACGGATTACTGTCTGTTTCTCCAAATCTGGATTATACAGTAGATGGCAGGACAATTCAAAAGGCTACCCCAGAAATATCAACCCAATCAACCCCTAAACTAGCAAAGTGGAGGCATTTAAAACCCATTTTGTCAGACCACCACTTAAAGGGATACTTCAGGATTAATGCTTTATCTACTTCCCGAGTCAGATGAACTTCTGGATACAATGTGTATGCCTCTGTGTCCAGTATGAAGGAAGTTAGAGGTCATTTCACAAACAAATGCTAACTAGCGTTAGCGCAATGACTGGAAGTCTATGAGTATCTACTAGCATGCTTTTAGCAATTAGACGGGCTTGTGTAAACAAAATAAATAACGTGTTTTATTATAATACAGTGCCTTCAGAAAGTATTCACACCCCTTGACTTTGTCCACATTTTGTTGTGTTACAGCCCGAATTTAAAATGGATTACATTTTGATTTTGTGTCACTAATCTGCACACAACACCCCATAATGTCAAAGTGGAATTATGTTTTTAGGAATTTTTACAAATTCATAAAAAAAAGTAAAGCTGAAATGTCTTAAGTAAATAAATATTCAAACCCTTTGTTATGACAAGCCTAATGAACTTCAGGAGTAAAAATTTCCTTAAGAAGTCACATAATAAGTTGCATGGGGTAACTGTGTGCAATAACGGTGTTTAACATGATTACTTAATGACTACCCCATCTCTGTACCGCGCACATACAATTATCTGTAAGGTCCTTCTGTCGAGCAGTGCATTTCAAGCACAGATTCAATGACAAAGACCAGGGAGGTTTTACAATGCCTCATAAAGAACACAGGTAAAAAATAAACACTAATAAAAGAGCAGACATTGAATACCTGGTTCAGTCTGCTTTCCAATAGACACTGGGAGACAAATCCACCATTCAGCAGGACAATAACCTAAAACGCAAGGCCAAATATACACTGAAGTTACTTACCAAGACGACATTGAATGTTTCTGAGTGGCTTAGTTACAGTTTTGACTTAAATTGGCTTGAAAATCTATGGCAAGACTTAGCAAAGATCAACAACCAACTTGACAGAGCTTGAAGAATTATAAAAATATTCTACAATCTAGGTTTTACAAAGCTCTTAGAGACTTACCCAGAAAGACTCACAGCTGTAATCACTGCCAAAGGGGATTCTAACATGTATTAACTCAGGGGGTTGAATACTTATCTAATCAAACTATATTAGTGTTTTATTTTCCATTAATAAAAAATAAAAAAATAAAACAGTATTTGACAGAGTATTTTCTCTCGATCGTTGACAAAAAATGACAATTAAATCTATTTTAATTACACCTTGTAACAACAAAATGTGTAAAAAGTGAAGGGGTGTGAATATTTTCTGAAGGCACTGTAAATAATAATATATATTTTTTAAAGTGTGTTTTATTACACACCGTGCCCCTCACATCTCGTTTCTTGGGCTCTGGGGACATCTCCTGAGGGATGAATTTGATTGGACCTTTAATCTGTCTCCGAGACCTTTTGGTGCCGTCGGGCAGTGTCTCCATGGCGATGTCGGCATCATCGCTACTGGCCTGGTCACACTCTGAACATTGCCTGAGGAGATGGAGGGAGGTAGAGAGAGAGAGAGATAGGAGGGAGTGAGAGAGATAGGAGGGAGGGAGGGAGAGAAAGAGTAAGAAATAGATGTTTCAGGGCCCAGAAACTGTTCTCTCCTCTATGCAGGGGTATTCATTTTACTATCTGTGAACATGTTATGCATGGAAAATAGGTTTCGGAAGCCTTTCTCTCTGATTACTATCAATGTCTGAACAACAGGACCTATATGCTGCTAATTATGTTGGGCAGAAAAACAAAACACTAAGATGTTTTTTTTGAAAAATACTGGTTTCCCAAAGCACTGAAATCTGAGCCTGGAGGTCCGACACTGGATCTGAGGAAAGGGGTTTCTGCTGACCCAGGCAAAGCATAAGACTGTGACATGGGTTTCTATCAGTATTAGAAGTTAGACAAAGTTAATATCGGTCTTAAAAGGTTAATATCAGTATTAGAAGTTAAGACAAAGTTAATATCGGTCTAAAAAGGTTAATATCAGTATTATAAGTTAAGACAAAGTGAACTTGTGGATCCTGTATGCGTTTCTGGTTCTGACTGAGAAGCCCTGTCTGCACCTTCCTTTCTGCCTCTGTGAAATTCCTGCCGTGCAGATCCTGATAATAAGGTAGGCTATGACTTGGCCTCGGCTCCACACAATTTCATCCATCCAAATGCTTTCTAATTTCCGCCCGCTGGAGCAGAACGCAACCACCCTCTCTTTTTCATGGTTAAATGAATTACTCCCAATCACAGACACGAGGAACGTGCAGGTTGAGGTGCCACAGAAACAAACAATACACACGTCTAAGATGTGCATGCGCACACACACACACACACACACACACACACACACACACACACACACACGCGTATATGCAAACGCATGTACACACACTACAATCCCCCATCCTCCTTCACTTCGGAAGTAAAAAGATTAGACTAGCTGCTCTATGGAGATAACTCACTATGGAAGTATCTCACTAAGCGACAGAGATGGAATACTATTGAAACTATTGAGACAGATACACAAAAGAGCTCCTCTATCTATCTATTCAGATAAGGACATCTAGCTCTGTGTGAAGTGGGACATTTCCACCATCTCTGCATTCTCTATCTGATAAATCTACTGCCACTGAGTAAGCTGAAATGTCACACTAAACATAAATAAATAAATGGTGGACATTAATGCATCTCCTACTACAAGTTATTATAAAACGGGTTGTTTGGATCCTGATTGGATGATATGCGGGAGTTGTGGGACAACTTTCGCAAAATACCATGACGTGTTAATCTCATCAATCCACTGTCCCGCAGCCCAGGCAGGAAATTCCTAAACTTCATCTCCCTCGGGGAAGAAAGCGTCTACACATTATTTCCCCATGCTACTAATTGGTTTGCAACAGTTGGGGAAACTAATAATTCACCATGGAAACCGTAAACACACAGAATTCCATTCATTCATTAACCAATGCAGAGCGGCCTGTGTAGGCCTATTTGATATAATGAAGTTCTTGTCTCTCATCATCATTGAATCTCTGCTAGCTAGCTACATGCCAATGATTTGTTTAGCGTAGCAACATCGGATGAACAGAATGCAAAAGTTATCCAATGCGGGCCTGGAGGCATGGGAAATAATGGCTGCGAGTGGCCATCGATGTGAGAGCTCACTCAAGAGTTATTGGCAGCCTCTGACATGGAGATCAGAAAGTGCTGGAGTGCCATTTTAGCTGGCAAAGATGTGAGTGGGACGTCCCATTCTCCGCCAGGCTGTCACCAACCAGCGCCAGGTCCACGGACAGTCCTTCCATCGAAGTCACTATTAACATCACCAACTAGCTTGGTTAGTTTGGACTCGCCAACCATGATAGTTGTTGCCTACGTAGGACTATTGGATATTTTTTTTAATCATTATTTATTGAAGTTCTTGTGTCATCATCATTGAATCTCTGCTAGCTAGCTACAAGCCAATGATTTGTTTAGCGTAGCCACGTCAAATGAATAGAATGATTAGAACTAATGACTGGGTCAAAACATGAGAAGAACTAATGACCAGCCCGCTTCGGTAGCAACTTCAGAATGCAAAAACAAATGTATTCATTAAAATAATGTTTATAATGGAAACATTTCATTAATATTTTTATAAATATGTTGACAACTGTTTTATAAAAGCAATAAGGCCCTCTAACCGGGAGTTTATTGTGTGATAACTCCCACCTAAGGGCTGTTCACAGCTCTTGGCTTCACCTCGGTCCTAAGAACTGCCCTAAATCGGGAATTATCACACAATAATCCCCGGGTTCTCATGCCTTATTGCTTAAATGACATGTTTTTATACAACAATGGTAAAACAATGTCATACCAGATGTACAGTGCAGTATGTCATTGCGATGGGTTGTGTGCTTGTGCTATGGACAGCACTTGATCCAACTTTTGCAACTCTTGTACCATTGAGTCCTCTAGCACCCATTCACATGTTCTCTCTCTTCCCCACCCCCCCTCTTTTCTTCCCCATCTACCTCCCCCTCTCTTTCTTCCCCATCCACTTCCCCCAGTCCGTCTCTTTCTTCCTCATCTACCTCCCCAAGTCCCTCCGTCTCTCTCTCTTTCTTCCCCATCTACCCCCCCCAGTCTCTCTCTCTCTCCCTCCCTCACCAGTAGCTGTTCTTGGTCTTCTTGGGCATGCGTGTCAGCGGAGGCTCCAGACAGCCCAGATGGTAGTAGAGCTTGCAGGTGTCACACAGGAGCAGGAGATGCTGGTCCTGGTTTTTCTTACAGATCCCACAGCTAAAAAGGAACACACACACATACAGTACCAGTCAAAAGTGTTAAAAAAATCAAAATATATTTAATATTTTAGATTCTTCAAAGTAACCATCCTTTGCCTTGATGACAGCTTTGCACACTCTTGGCATTCTCTCAACCAGCTTCATGAGGTAGTCACCTGGAATGCATTTCAATTAACAGGTGTGCCTTGTTAAAAAGTTAATTTGGGGAATTTCTTTCCTTCTTAATGTGTTTGAGACAATCAGTTGTGTTGTGACAAGGTAGGATTGGTATACAGAAGATAGCCCTATTTGGTAAAAGACCAAGTCCATATTATGGTATGAACAGCTCAAATAAGCAAAGCGAAATGACAGTCCATCATTACCTTAAGACATGAATGTAAGCCAATCCGGAAAGTGCAGTCGCAAAAACCATCAAGCGCTATGATGAAACTGGCTCTCATGAGGACTGCCACAGGAAAGGAAAACTCAGAGTTACCTCTGCTGCAGAGGATAAGTTCATTAGAGTTAACTGCACCTCATATTGCAGCCTAAATAAATGCTTCACAGAGTTCAAGTAACAGACACATCTCAACATCAACTGTTCAGAGGAGACTGTGAATCAGGCCTTCATGGTCGAATTGCTGCAAGGAAACCACTACTAAAGGACACTAATAAGAAGAGACTTATTTGGGACAAGAAACATGAGCAATGGACATTAGACCGGTGGAAATCTGTCCTTTGGTCTGATGAGGCCAAATTTGAGATTTTTGGTTCCAACCGCCGTGTCTTTGTGAGACGCAGAGTAGGTGAACGGATGATCTCTGCATGTGTGGTTCCCACCGTGAAGTACAGTATGGAGGAGGAGGTGTGATGGTGCTTTTCTGGTGACACTGTCTGAGATGTATTTAGAATTCAAGGCATACTTAACCAGCATGGCTACCACAGCATTCTGCAGTGATACGCCATCACATCTGGTTTTCACTTAGTGGGACTATAATTTGTTTTTCAACAGGACAATGACCCAACACACCTCCAGGCTGTGTAAGGGCTATTTGACCAAGAAGGCATCCACAATCACCACACCTCAACCCAATTGAGATGGTTTGGGATGAGTTGGGCCGTAGAGTGAAGGAAAAGCAGCCAACAAGTGCTCAGTATATGTGGGAACTCCTTCAAGACTGTTGGAAAAGCATTCCTCATGAAGCTGTTTGAGAGAATGCCAAGAGTGTGCAAAGCTGTCATCAAGGGTAGCTACTAAGAATGTAAAATCTAAAATATATTTTGATTTGTTTAACACTTTTTTGGTTACTACATGATTCCATGTGTTATTTCATAGTTTATGTCTTCACTATTATTCTACAATGTAGAAAATAGTAAAAATAAAGAAAAACCCTTGAGTGGATATCTGTGTTCAAACTGTTGACTAGTACTGTACATACAGGAAATACATCAAAATCAACTCTAAGAAGATAGTTCTCAGATGAGAAGCTAGATATAAAGAGCATATAAAAGAAATCAGGTATGATAATACATACTCCTTAGGAATAGTGATGGTTGTAGAGTGTTGGAGTGCCCCAGGGTTGAATACTGGGACCTCTCTGATTGCCCAGTCACTCAATATGAGACTTTTACTTGTTTGTAATGCCTGTTGTTTGAATGTTTGTTTGTTTACCTGTAGAGGACAGCTGGTAGGTTGGAGGACTTCCCAGGAGCTCCTCCCTCCTTCTTGCTGGGCTTCCTCTCTTTTGGGGATTTCAGGACCAATGGGGAGTTCAGTTTCTGTCACGGAGAGAGACACGTCACACAATCAACTCATAGGTGTAGTGGAGACTTCAGAGAGAAGCAGTGAAGGACAGAAATGTCAAAGGTGTCCACAGAGAGGAGGGAGAGGGACGGAGGGATGGGGGAGAGAGAGCGATAGCGAGAGAGAGAGTGGGAACCTATTGTTGGTCAGTAGACAGACAGACAGACAGAGGCGGATGTGGGTCTATTTCTCCCCAGCATCTCGTTGGCTGCATGATGGCTACTGTCTGTCGCAGGTTAATTAGAAAACGTATCTGCTAGGGAGCTACTGGGGAGCTACTGGGCCACTAAGCAGACAGGCTTCTCACTTGGGCAGTTCTAATCTGAGCACGCTCAGTACGCTGTCGCCCACGGCTCCCAGGGACCAGTCCTATAGGGGGACCTAAGAGAGAGGGGCCAGGGCCACAGGACCCCAGGGTGTGTGTGTGTTTGTCTGGGGTGTGTTATCTACTAATTGTGGACCACAGTCTCCTGGTGCAATAGCTCAGTGAGTAAAAAATCCCTCCACTACTGATAGAGGGAAGTCCCCTGTCAGTTAGAGTTAATATCAAAGAGATGTGTGTGAAGGTATCTGCTAAAATAAGAATCGGAGACAGGGAGTGAGAACCAGCCTCAGGCCATCTGTCTGGTTCATACTGGGAGTCAGACAGGCTCTGAGGCAGTGGGGGACTGAGCGGTGAGCACACACACACTAACACAGCATAAACACACACAGCACACACACAAACGGCACCCTGGGGAAGGGTCAGCTGATTGGCACGCCTTCAAGGAAGAGTCTCGGTGTGTGACACACACGTGCACAGCATTTCAAATGTGATGCTTTACCTCCGTGCCAAGCGGAACACTGCCAGGCAATGTTAATGAAGTATCTCATTGGTTAAAAAGCTGTGACCGAGGTGTTTTAAAGTTTCACAATGTCTTCACTTTTAGAGAGTACCTCTCTCTCTCCCTTAGGCGACAACACTGAGTCAATGTCTTGGATGAGGGCTGGGGCTGCGGTTGCGAACAGCAGTCATTTCTGGTAATGTAAGGGATGGGACGGGCAGAAGGAGGGGAAATAAAAAATGAAAAGGTATCAGATAGATGACACAAAGCAACGCGGGGACGTGACTGATGTAGCCACTTAAACCTTTCTACGTTTCTAATTATGGGATTTATGGAGGTCGTTGCAGATTCACGTCGTTCGTTCAGTCGTTCTTTCCTTCCAGTCTTTCTTCACATCCTCTAGCTGTATCGCTCCATCCATTTATCTGAAGCCCCCATCGCAGCCCGATCGCAAGCCATACTTTTAATCAAGCATCATGCATTCAGTTAGCCGCTTGCGTAGATTTCTAAAGGGCTGATTACATATGCAGTCTACGGGCAACTGTATGTTGTATTATCTAGGACTACCCCCTAACCTTAGAGAGATTGGTGGTAACCAGAGGGGTGTGTGTGTACGTGTCTTGCTATAGCATCCTGTCAGAGCACTAGCTCTCTGCAGGCCTCTCCGCCTAAGTTCTCATTCTCACCTAAACACAGCACAGCACAACACACACACCTCACACACACGCAAACCCACCTCGCACACACACACACCTCGCACACACACACACACCTCGCACAGACACACGAAACGTCGCCCATGCACCAACACACACCTCGCACAGAACACACAACCTCGCACAGACACACACCTCGCACAGACACCTCGTTACAGACACACACCTCACACAAACCTTGTCGTTTCAAAAGTGTCATGTGAGAGAGGCTGTCTGAGACTGCGTCAGTGCATTACCCTGCTGCCTTCCCCTCTCACGCACAGAGCCTGTCTGGTTATTAATCTCTTCAGTTTCCAGTACATTACCCTGCTGCCTCCCCTCTCACAGCACAGAGCCTGTCTGGTTATTAATCTCTTCAGTGTCAGTACATTACCTGCTGCGCCTCCCCTCTCACAGCCCAGAGCCTGTCTGGTTATTCATCTCTTCAGTGTCAGTGCATTACCCTGCTGCCTCCCCTCTCACAGCACAGAGCCTGTCTGGTTATAATCTCTTCAGTGTCAGTACATTACCCTGCTGCCTCCCTCTCACAGCACAGAGCCTGTCTGGTTATTCATCTCTTCAGTGTCAGTGCATTACCCTGCTGCCTCCCCTCTCACAGCACAGAGCCTGTCTGGTTTTAATCTCTTCAGTGTCAGTACATTACCCTGCTGCCTCCCCTCTCACAGCACAGAGCCTGTCTTGGTTATTAATCTCTTCAGTGTCAGTACATTACCCTGCTGCCTCCTCTCTCACAGTACAGAGCCTGTCTGGATATTAATCTCTCATGTCAGTACAATTACCCTGCTGCCTCCCTCTCACAGCACAGAGCCTGTCTGGTTATTAATCTCTTCAGTGTCAGTGCATTACCCTGCGCCTCCCCTCTCACAGCACAGAGCCTGTCTGGTTATAATCTCTTCAGTGTCAGTACATTACCCTGCTGCCTCCCCTCTCACAGCACAGAGCCTGTCTGGTTATTAACTCTTCAGTGTCAGTACATTACCCTGCTGCCTCCCCTCTACAGCACAGAGCCTGTCTGGTTATTAATCTCTTCAGTGTCAGTACATTACCCTGCTGCCTCCCCTCTCACAGCACAGAGCCTGTCTGGTTATTAATCTCTTCAGTGTCAGTGCATTACCCTGCTGCCTCCCCTCTCACAGCACAGAGCCTGTCTGGTTATTAATCTCTTCAGTGTCAGTACATTACCCTGCTGCCTCCCCTCTCACAGCACAGAGCCTGTCTGGTTATTAATCTCTTCAGTGTCAGTACATTACCCTGCTGCCTCCCCTCTCACAGCACAGAGCCTGTCTGGTTATTCATCTCTCTTCAGTGTCAGTGCATTACCCTGCTGCCTCCCCTCTCTCAGCACAGAGCCTGTCTGGTTATTAATCTCTTCAGTGTCAGTACATTACCCTGCTGCCTCCCCTCTCACAGCACAGAGCCTGTCTGGTTATTAATCTCTTCAGTGTCAGTGCATTACCCTGCTGCCTCCCCTCTCACAGCACAGAGCCTGTCTGGTTATTAATCTCTTCAGTGTCAGTGCATTACCCTGCTGCCTCCCCTCTCACAGCACAGAGCCTGTCTGGTTATTCATCTCTTCAGTGTCAGTACATTACCCTGCTGCCTCCCCTCTCACAGCACAGAGCCTGTCTGGTTATTCATCTCTTCAGTGTCAGTACATTACCCTGCTGCCTCCCCTCTCACAGACAGAGCCTGTCTGGTTATTAATCTCTTCAGTGTCAGGCATTACCCTGCTGCCTCCCCTCTCACAGCACAGAGCCTGTCTGGTTATTAATCTCTTCAGTGTCAGTGCATTACCCTGCTGCCTCCCCTCTCACAGCACAGAGCCTGTCTGTATTTATCTCTTCAGTGTCAGTGCATTACCCTGCTGCCCCCTCTCACAGCACAGAGCCTGTCTGGTTATTAATCTCTTCAGTGTCAGTACATTACCCTGCTGCCTCCCCTCTACAGCACAGAGCCTGTCTGGTTATTATCTCTTCAGTGTCAGTACATTACCCTGCTGCCTCCCCTCTCACAGCACAGAGCCTGTCTGGTTATTAATCTCTTCAGTGTCAGTACATTACCCTGCTGCCTCCCCTCTCACAGCACAGAGCCTGTCTGGTTATTAATCTCTTCAGTGGCAGTACATTACCCTGCTGCCTCCCCTCTCACAGCACAGAGCCTGTCTGGTTATTCATCTCTTCAGTGTCAGTACATTACCCTGCTGCCTCCCCTCTCACAGCACAGAGCCTTTCTTGTATATAATCTCTTCAGTGTCAGTGCATTACCCTGCTGCCTCCCCCTCACAGCACAGAGCCTGTCTGGTTATTAATCTCTTCAGTGTTAGTACATTACCCTGCTGCCTCCCCTCTCACAGCACAGAGCCTGTCTGGTTATAATCTCTTCAGTGTCAGTGCATTACCCTGCTGCCTCCCCTCTCACAGCACAGAGCCTGTCTGGTTATTCATCTCTTCAGTGTCAGTACATTACCCTGCTGCCTCCCCTCTCACAGCACAGAGCCTGTCTGGTTATTAATCTCTTCAGTGTCAGTACATTACCCTGCTGCCTCCCCTCTCACAGACAGAGCCTGTTCTGGTTATTCATCTCTTCAGTGTCAGTACATTACCCTGCTGCCTCCCCTCTCACAGCACAGAGCCTGTCTGGTTATTAATCTCTTCAGTGTCAGTACATTACCCTGCTGCCTCCCCTCTCACAGCACAGAGCCTGTCTGGTTATTAACTCTTCAGTGCAGTACATTACCCTGCTGCCTCCCCTCTCACAGTAACAGAGCCTGTCTGGTTATTCATCTCTTCAGTGTCAGTACATTACCAAGTTTAGATTAGATCAGGATTTACACACATTATCAGTATATCATCTCTCAAGCTAATTCTGTCCCTGTTTATATCTGTACGTTTAAGTTCAAGTTATCACATAACATTGTTAACTTGTGCACCGTTTCAATTTCGATCATCTTGGATTCAGTCATTTCACACACTACCTAAGTGTGAATAATGTTTCACTGGTTGTTGCCTTGGACAGAATTTCTGAATAAAATATTTTTTAATGGCACTTCCAAACAGGCTCTGTTACTTAAAAAAGTAAAAAGGTCTCACAGAGCAATTTCTGTAGAGCCGCATTTCGCACTCATTAAACGACCCATCACCCGTGGCGACGCACCTAGGCGATTTGGTTGCCATGGCAAGTGGGAACGTGATAGAAAGCAAGCGGACCGTGTCTAACTTCATTTAGAGTGGAGCAGAGCCAGGTCTGGTCTGCCTTTATGGCAAATGACAGGTCAATCACTTAGTGTAAATGAAAGATGTTGTTTTTTTTACAGGAGCCTATTACGGGCTGCAGAATTACCCCACGGTAACTCTGTGGGTTGCTACGGCAGGTTGCTATGGCCAATCTAGATTCCTCTCAATCCCTCATCATCACCAGCTCCTGGGCATGTAGCAGGGAGACCTGTCCGGTTGGAGTTTAATCCTCTGACTTTCTAACCAACTTTTCTGTTCTGTTTCTGTTCTGCGTAGGCGTGATGAAACAACAAATGAAGGACCGGTGCTGGAGCTTGGTTTAGTGGGAGTGTTGCCAACTCAGGAATAAACATAAGAAAGAAAGATAGGAGGAGGAGAATGGATGAGGAGGAAAGGAGGATGAGAAAGTGGACAGAGGAGGAAGAGGGAAGGAGGACAAGAGGAGGAGGAGAAAGTTATGTGATATTAACATACCTGTCCTAGGATTCCTCCCAACATGGTCCATATGGCATGGCCCTCACTCCTCAGAACACCGTTGACATTCTGCAGGTCCTCCAGAGACTCACACAGCTACAGAAAGGGAGAGACAGACAGCTTATGTTGTGTGTGTGTGTGTGTGTGTGTTTGTGTGTGTGTGTGAGTGTGAGTGTGAGAGAGAGATGCACACACATACCCTTATACTACCCCTTACAAAGAGAAACATCAAAGGACACATACACACACAGGTAAAAACACCTGTCATGTCTATATTTGAAAACAGACAATAGATACGATGTGAAGCTCCTCAAAGAAAGAGATGAGAGGAGGAAAAGAGGTGAGTATTATTAACTGGATGTGAATCTCAAGTACTGTACGCTCTCTGTAACTCTGTCTCCTTCTCCCTCTTCCTCCCCCTCTATCTCTCTTTCTCTCTCTCTGTAATGCTCTGTCTGTCTCCTGTCTTTTCCTCTCCATCTCTCTGTAATTCTCTGTCTCCTCTTCCCCCGCTCACCAGCTCTCTGTCTCTGTCCTCTCTCTTCCTCCCCCTCTCTTTCTCCATCTCTCCGTAACTCTCTGTCTGTCTCCTTCTCCCTCTTCCTCCCTCTCTCTTTCTCCATTCCTCTGTCTGTCTCCTCCCTCTTCCTCCCCCTCTCTGTCTCCATTCCTCTGTCTGTCTCCTCTCTCTTCCTCCCCCTCTCCGTAACTCTCTGTCTGTCTCCTTCTCCCTCTTCCTCCCCCTCTCTTTCTCCATTCCTCTGTCTCCTCCCTCTTCCTCCCCCTCCCTTTCTCCATTCCTCTGTCTGTCTCCTCCCTCTTCCTCCCCCTCTCTTTCTCCATTCCTCTGTCTGTCTCCTCTCTCTTCCTCCCCCTTCCTTTCCCCTCCCTTCTTCTTCTCTCTTTTTCCTTCTCCCTCTTCCTCCCCCTCTCTTTCTCCGTGCGTCTGTCTCCTCCCTCTTCCTCCCCCTCTCTTTCTCCATTCCTCTGTCTGTCTCCTCCCTCTTCCTCCCCCTCTCTTTCTCCATTCCTCTGTCTGTCTCCTCTCTCTTCCTCCTCCTCTCTTTCTCCATCTCTCCATAATTCTCTGTCTCCTTCTCCCTCTTCCTCCCCCTCTCTTTCTCCATGCATCTGTCTCCTCCCTCTTCCTCCCGCTCTCTTTCTCCATTCCTCTGTCTGTCTCCTCTCTCTTTCTCCATCTCTCTGTAACTGTCTGTCTCCTCTCTCTTCCTCCCCCTCTCTTTCTCCATTACTCTGTCTGGCTCCTTCCCTCTCTATCTCAATCTCTCTCTGGGCTTTACTTAATCAGCTCTGCCAGAGGAGGTGAAAGGGAAACGTTCACTAACACCTCACATTATCTCCCAGAGATGACTGAGTCTACCACCTCCTCCTCCACCCCCCCCCCCTTGTCAGGGACTTTATAGCTGTATCAGTAGCTAGACTTCTAATCTTAATTATCCTTCTCCCTCTCTGTGTTTCTCCATCTCTCCCAGGGCCACTTCTCCCTCTTTCCCTCTCTGTGTTTCTCCATCTCTCCCAGGGCCGCTTCTCCCTCTTTCCATCTCTGTGTTTCTCCATCTCTCCCAGGGCCGCTTCTCTCTCTTCATCGCTCTCTCGCTCCTTCTCTATTTTTCTCTTTCCATCTCCATGTAAAAGCAAGTCGAGCGGTGCAATTAGCAACACACACTCCATTAATAACGCCTAATACGTGTGGCAGAAAGACTGAACGCAACATTAACTCCCCTGACTTTTACTCCGCTATTTTATTCCCTTCTTCATCGGGCCTGATGGAGCGAAGCTGCCCTGCGCCACCGTACCCAGGTCACATGGGGAGGACAGATGAAAGGAGATAGATGGAGAGACAGAGAAAGAGAGAAGAGGGACACAGAGAGATTGAGGGAGAACAAGATGGATAGAGCGAGAGACAGAGATGAGAGATGGCGAGAGCTAGACGGAGGAGGAACAAGAACGCTCTTAAAATGGCATTTTTCACGGTATGTAGTAAAACAGTGGTTAATGTGTCATTGTAGGTTTATGAATGATGCACTGTCTGTGTTTCTGAAGACTAGAGGCCATGTAGTACAAAGACATAGCACAGCTTCAGTGTGAGGACTCAGAGCAACGCTACTGGAGAATCACTGGTAAACCCCTAGTGACTGGTTGATAACAATGTGGATTAACATTTTGTCCACCATCTCCCTGGCCGTGTCTACTACCACAGAGCAGTCAAGCAAGCATGTTTTTCGGTGGTTTTTACGGCTTGTACCCCTACTAACCTTGTTGTAGTCGACGTGCAGCTTCTCCTGCTCACTCTCCAGCTTGTCTTTGAGGCTCTTCTGCTCAGAGATATTGTCCTGGATCTGTACCATCTTCATGTTCCTCTCTGCATAGCAATAAGGACACCAATCAATAAACCACCATCCCAATCTATACACACACATCAATAGGACCGATCCCAATCTATCTCCATCTATATACAGGAAAAGGCACATGAGAAACAGCGTGTGCTGATCTGATGGGAGATAGCTGGGGGATGTTGCTCAAGGTTACTGGCACGCTGTGTCGTCACACAAACACGTGCGAGAGCACACACCTATCCACACACATGCGAGCGCACACATTCACGCACAAACACACATCTGGCAATGGCATCATCATCATTCATTTTGGGGAAGAACATGTATTTTTTCTAAGGCTGCATGCTGAGAGCCTATAGAACTCTGGCACAGACTCTCAGACAGTTCACATTTAGTAACAACATGAAGTATAATCGTGTATTAGGTTGGTAATGTAAGTCTATGTAGCCATCAGTCAGCTGGTTTTTGTTTCCCTGCTCACCCAGGTAATAGTTGACGAAGTCTGCAGTGAGGGCGGGCTGCTTGTGTTTCCTGCGTCCGTCCACACTGGCACTGATGTCTGACGTGTCTACGGGAAAGATGTCCGTGCTGAAGAAGAAATAAAACAGGGCAGACCCGGGATTTGAACCGACAACCCCCTGGTTGCTGGTCCACCTCTCTAACCTCTAAGCCCCTCCCTGATGAGGGGAAAAAGGTGCAGCTCTCGCACTTCCAGTTAAAACTAATCTTTATGAATTCTAGGGGTGTGCCAAGTAGTCGGACAAAACGAGTATTGTAACTGATTTGGCCAATTTATGGATACGATTATGATCGGAGTATTTTTTGTAATTATCCGTGATTGGAAAAACAGTTATTTTCGGGTGCCAGCAAGCATCTTTCTCATGTCGTTCAGATAATGTCTTTGAGTCAGGCATGTGTGTAGTCTAAATAACTCAACTGGCTAGTTTGCCTGTCTGTAAAGAGAAGGGCGGGCTGTACGTTGATCCTGCTGCTCTGATTGGATAATTTCACCGGATTACTTTATTTTATATTTTAACTTTACCTCGCATGTTTTCAGTCTGATCATTTAGATTGCTGCCGACTGCTACTATGATGAATCACATGGTGAGAACATTTGCTATCAAGCTATCAATGTGCATAATATCTAAAAATTGGGGCAAGGGTAGGGAAAAAATATGAAACTGATGCACATTTTGACTGAGTGACAGCAAACTTGACGGTCCGCTGCACGTTGAGGACACAGACACACACACCCCTCCGCGCACTGCTCCTAATTTGCAGTGAGAACATGCAGGGAGGTATTTTGCCAATACCTATTTAGGCATAATAAAATCCTATCACGAGTATCATCCGATCCGAATATCAACTGTCAATTTACGGATACGATTACGAATATGAGTACTGCCATGTTGGCACAACCCTAATAAATTCTACATTTGGGCTACACCTCAACTATCGGTCGATCTGAACACTGTCTTTTCCCACAGACATAAATCCTCTACAGGAATGATGTCCCCCCCACGGGACGGTTAAGCTAAAGTAGGCTAATGTGATTAGCATGAGGTTGTAAGTAACATTAAAATTACCCAGGACATAGGGCAGTAAGCTTAAATTCTTGTTAATCTAACTGCACTGTCCAATTTACAGTAGCTGTTACAGTGAAATAATACCATGCTATTGTTTGAGGAGAGGGCACAATTATAAACTTGAAAATATATAAATAAACCAATTAGGCACATTTGGGCAGTCTTGACACAACATTTTGAACAGATATGCAATGGTTCATTGGATCAGTCTAAACCTTTGCACATACACTGCTGCCATCTATTGGCCAAAATCTAAATTGTGCCTGGGCTGGAATAATACATTAGGGCCTTTCTCTTGCATTTCAAAGATGATGGTATTATCTTTTACCAGATCTAATGTGTTATATTCTCCTACATTAATTTCACATTTCCACAAACTTCAAAGTGTTTCCTTTCAAATGGTATCAATAATATGCATATCCTTGCTTCAGGTACTGAGCTACAGGCAGTTAGATTTGGGTATGACATTAGGTGAAAATTAAAATTAAAGAGTTGGATCAATTAAGAGGTTTTAACTCCTACCTGATGCCCATGAGCTCAGCCTTCCTCATGAGTTTCCTGATGGCGGAGGCGCTGGAGGTCAGGGGTCGTGGCAGCTTTTCCCGGGGGACCCAGGCCTGGGGCCGGGTGTTACGGGACAGCTCTGCCCTGGACCGGTACTGCTGCAGCCGGGTGATGATACGGGCCTGCCAGGGGTTCAACACAACACAAAGAAACACACACTTCATTATCTAATGACAGTTTGACCGAGTCCCAAATGGTACTCTATTCCCTATGATCCTGGTCAAAAGGAGTGCACTATATAGGGAATAGGATGCCATTTCGGACGCAGACATTACAACTTAAAACTTCCCCAGGTTGTTCCTGCTGGGTTCTCCTTCAACTCACTCCTGCCTGGCTCAGTTGGTAGAGCATGGAGCTTGCAACACCAGGGCTATGGGTTAAATTCAGTTCGGTATGAAAAAGTACCAAAATGTATGCAGTCACTAATGTAAGTCACTCTGCATAAGAGAGTCTGATAAATGATTAAAATGTCAAATGTAAATGTAAAATAAAAGTAAATAAGTAAAACATGGATAACTTACTGTCGAAGACGGTTCATTGTTCTATGTACAAGAATCAATGACGCAAACACTGACAAGCATTTCTATTTATTTACATTTTGCAGTCCTAACAGCGGAGAGCCAGTGTGAGTCTGAGCCAGTCTTGACCTCTCACCTGTGCCTCGGGGGCCAGCTGCTTCTCTTTGTCCTGTAGAGACGCCTTGCAGTAGGACTGGAGAGCCAGGTAGTTCTTCCTCTTCCACTTCCTGTCATAGCGGTCCGCATGCTGCTTACAGTATGCAAAGAAGGGATCGGCTATGTCCTGGGGAAACACACACGTGTTCAAAACACGATCGACCACGGGTCAACATTGTTCCTTCTGTACCGTGTATGCTATGCCTTTCAGCACTCTTAAGTCAAGAGATCAATTTCCCTGTGTAAAATACAGTCACTTACATCATTCAAAATAATATGTTAGATTCTGGGTTAAACATGGAACATTGTTATACTAGAGACATGATCCATCAGAAGTAATACTATAGTACCTGAGGAGTGATAGAGACTGGTTTTTATATCAGAAGTTAATGGTTATCTGTAGGAGACAGATGGCTTTGGAATGTGCTGGGTGGACGGGAGGCAGTTAAGGGAGTGCTATAGGTGAAACGGGTGGAGAGTTTTGGATTAGACATCAAGGGGGTTGAGGTCAGGTGACCTTAAGGGAGAAGGAATGGTTTATTACCCCATCACTTCGTCTTCCTGTCGAACCATAACAGATGTCAGGGTTGGAGAGAAGGAGGAGTGCATCTAAATTGGAGTATATATACTTGTGTTGGTGGAAACATGTTTTGTCTAATGCAGCTGTATTGATCCTCTGGGAAGAATTAAACGTGGTTAAGCTTTCATAGTGTCTGTAAAGTGTTTTACTCTGAGAATTAGAAACTAACAAATAGTAATGGTTTCATTATTATCCGAGATCAAAATAACATCAATGTAGTGCTCCCACAGAGTGGTGAACTGTGCTCACTGGTGAAGAAGAGTGCATCTTATTCCTACAACGGAGTATGGCGATGGGGATTTTGTTTCTCAGAAATGGTCTTCCAAATTCCAGGTAAGAAAACAGTGAATTACAATTAAAGTCTGTATTTCTTAATTATATTCAATATCCACAACAACCATACAGCTTACCTTCAAGGTCCTAAAACATGCATCTCCCCCTTTCCTCTTCCTCCTCCGTCATAGGGATAAAACATACTACAAAACCCGCCAGCCATTTCACAGGCAGGCCCCTGGCTCCCCTAGAACCGTTTAGGCTTAAGGTGTTTCGGTGGATTTTATCAGAGGCTTCACCTGTTGATAGGGGCCCTTTGCCACAGCTCACTGGATTAAGTGGATAACGGTGAGTATGCACTTTCTGGGCTGGGTTTATCGGTGCGCCGGCCACCTTCATGCCGCAGAAATAAGTGAGGCGAGGCGCATATGAGCTGCACTGCAGAAGGATCCTGAATACTAACTATAACCAGACCGTTATAGTGTCAATATTATACAGACTTAGATTTGTTATTACAATTTCCATATAAGCGGGAGGTTGGTGTAGGAGCCAGGGCCGGTTTTAGAGACTGTTTTAAAGGACTACTCGTTTGGGACCAGAGGAACTTACAGTAAATTAATACGTTACTGTCTCATATCCTGCTCTAAGAACATCCCCACCCCCGCTATGTTGTTGAAACGCATAACAGGGTCTTTAAAAACAGACTGAGATTTAATAAAATCCCACTTCTGACACCATATGTGAGGAATTTTACAGAAACAAAAAAAACAGGGTCACATGATTCATGTCCTGTTTTCTTCTCTTACCTCTTCCGCAGCTGCCTCGGAGAGAAGCCCCTCCCTCTGAGCACAGGTCACATGGAAGTAGGATCGGCACATGCCAGCATCACAACTGATACACACGCCTGTCCGGGCGAACCGGGTGTCCTCGCAGAAACTGCACTCCTGGACAAAGAGGAAGCAAAAACATTGGTCAGAAACCCCACTTATGCAATAGAGAGCTCAGAAACTGCACTCACGGACAAAAAAGACCATAAAAGGTTCAGAAACCTTCGACAATGACTTCGCTCAGTTCAATCAAACAAACAAAGTGACCACATGGAGAAACTTGCAAATGCTTTAATTATTCTCCTCTCAAATATAGTAATACCCGTCTTCCAGCAGCAATTTATTTTCCGTTTGAAAAGGCCCTGAACCACAGCAGGAAGCCTTTTCAAGTGCTTCTAAAATCATTCTCCTCCACAAAAGTCTTCTATTGGCTTAGTGACCCTCAAAAGGGTTCCATCTAGAATGAATGTCAGACTGACTCCACTGATTGATCAATGTGTTTAGTTGGATGTAAAGTTTGACAGTAACCAACCACACAAGAGTAATTTTATTACTGTCTTAACGTGCTGCTCCTCATAAACCAGACTAATTCATAACAGACAACGGAAGTCTATTGTCTGTGTTGACGAAAACAGGGAGTCCAAAAATCTAAAACCCATTCCTCAGTCTTCCACTGTGATAAAGCATGTTGGAAGTAATATGGATTGATTTTGTTCCACACGATTTACATCATCTTTATTATTTGAAACGTATAAAAACATGTCATTTGTACTTGCCTTGGCCCCATACTTGGAGTAATTCATCTCTGTGAGAGTCACTGGTCGTAGTTTATCAATGTCCCCAAACGCTACTCCAGGGACGTAGAGAGCACAAACCACATGGACCCATCTAGAAAATGCACATGAAAGAAACAAGGATACATTAGCAAAGGCGCTATTTGAAGCATGTGCCTACTACACCTACTCATTCAAGGGTTTTTCTTAGTTTTTACTATTTTCTACATTGTAGAATAATAGTGAAGACATCAAAACTATGAAATAACACATATGGAATCATGTAATAACCAAAAACTGTTAAACAAATTCTTCAAAAGTAGCCACCCCTTGCATTGACGACAGCTTTGCATACTCTTGGCATTGTCTCAACCAGCTTCACGAGGTAATCACCTGGAATGCATTTCAATTAACAGGTGTGCCTTGTTAACAGTTAATTTGTGGAATTGCTTTCCTTCTTAATGCTTTTGAGCCAATCAGTTGTGTTGTGACAAGGTAGGGGTGGTAAACAGAAGATAGCCCTATTTGGTAAAAGACCATATTATAAGTCCATATTATAGCAAGAACAGTTCAAATAAGCAAAAGAGAAACGGTAGTCCATCATTACTTTAAGACATGAAGGTCAGTCAATATGGAACATTTCAAGAACTTTGAAAGTTTCTTCAAGTGCAAAAACAATCAAGAACTATGATGAAACTGGCTCTCATGAGGAACGCCACAGGAAAGGAAGACCCAGAGTTACCTCTGCTGCAGCGGATAAGTTCATTAGAGTTAACTGCAACTCATATTGCAGCCCAAATAAATGCTTCACAGAGTTCAAGTAACAAACACATCTCAACATCAACTGTTCAGAGGAGACTACGTGAATCAGGCCTTCATGGTCGAATTGCTGCAAAGAAATCACTACTAAAGGACACTAATAAGAAGGAGACTTGCTTGGGCCAAGAAACACGAGCAATGGACATTAGACCAGTGGAAATCTGTCCTTTTGTCTGATTTGCCATGTCTTTGTGAGATGTTGAGTAGGAGAACAGATGATCTTTGCATGTGTGGTTCCCACCGTGAAGCATGAAGGTGGTGGTGTGATGGTGCTTTTCTGGTGACACTGTCTGTGATTATTTAAAATTCAAGGAACAATTAACCAGCATGGCTACCACAGCATTCTGCAGTGATAAGCTATCCCATCTGGTTTGCGTCCATGAGACTATCATTTGTTTTTCAACAGGACAATGACCCAAAACACACCTCCAGGCTCTGTAAGGGCTATTTGACCATGAATTTGACAATTACCCGACCTCAACCCAACTGAGATGGTTTGGGATGAGTTGGACCGCAGAGTGAAGGAAAAGCAGCCAACAAGTGTTCAGAATTTGTGGGAACTCCTGTTGCAAAACTGTTGGAAAAGCATTCCTCGTGAAGCTGGTTGAGAGGATGTCAAGGGTGTGCAAAGCCGTCATCAAGACAAAGGGTGGCTACTTTGAAGAACATAAAATCTAAAATCTATTTTGATTTTGATTTGTTTAACACTTTTTTGGTTACTACATGATTTCATACGTTTTATTTCATAGTTTTGATGTCTTTAATATTATTCTACAATGTAGAAAATAGTAAAAATAAAGTAAAACCCTTGAATGAGTAGGTCTGTCCAAACTTTTGACTGGTACTGTATATATATTTTTTTTTGCAGGACGTAACATATAATATGAAATGGATGACATTGTACACTACTGGCTGAAATTATACAAAACCTTTATAACGCATCTTTAAGTTATACAAGTAAACATGTGCTGACAAAGCTCTATTAAATTAGGTACTGCAAAATTTGAAAATGTAAACATTGCAAAATATGAAAACTTCACTCAGATAATTAACATAAATTAATCACTTAAACAGCTTTTAAAACTTCAGTAGTTGATTTCAGCAGCCCAAGCCACACTCTCTGACTGAGCATCAGTTTGGTGTGACACATTTTCACATGCGGACTTTGGGGACGAGAATCCGAAGTCCAATATAAAGATATCCATCTCCAGCAAGCAAGCGAGCGCTCCACAGTTTAATTTGCTGTGTTTTTCATGCTCTAGTGAAGTAGTAAATTCGGGTGCAGGCTGGCTGAGGAGCCTTATCAGCGACAGCGTGGCTGGAGTCTCCACGCTTCACATAACACACTTTCTCTCTCTCTATCCCTCACTGTCTCTCCTCTCTTTTTCTCCCCCCTCCTATCTTTCTCTCCTTCCCTCACTTGCCTTCTTTCCCTCTCTCCATTCCCTACCCTTCTCTCTTTTTCTTCCCCTACCTTTCTTTCCCTCACCCTCCCTCTCATTCTCTCTCTCCCGGTCTTCCCTCTCTTCTCTTTCCCTCTCTCCACCTGCTATACTTTCTCCAAAGCTGAATGCATGCACAATTTAAATGGAGAGAGGCTTTAGGTCACCTACAGTGAATTACCATTAACGGCCAACTACTTTTGTTGATGTGGTTGAAGGCAATTCCTATAGTGTAGGCAATTCCTATAGTGTAGACAATTCCTATACTGTAGGCAATTCCTAGTGTGTTCATTGCAATTTCAAGAGTGTGCGTGATTGGTCCAATGTAATTCACCCAAATGAGCAAATTAAATCATGTGAAAAATCATAAAATCAGTGTGTAGAATCATGGCCCACCTCCCAGCGTCAGTCTCTTTGAAGATCCCGTCCTGATTGGGGCAGAGCTCACAGCTGGGCGTGACTCCGTTCTTGCAGGCATCACAGAACCACGGTTCCGTGGAGTTCTCCGAGGCAGAACTCATGATGGAATCACTCTCCCCGTCCACTCCATAGCAACCTGGAACACATGTAGAACGTCTGTCAGTCACATCGTCAGAGGTGCTTTCAATAATGCTGATCGGTAGCTGACAACAGTTAACATATTCCATTAGCTTTTACGTTTGCCGCTAACATTCAATGACTAACTATCATGCATCTATCATGCAATAGCTCTATCAGAGTAAGGGTTGCAGAATCCATTACATTGTCTAACAACAAGGTGGTGGATCCTCTTAAAAGGTGTGAAGGCTGAGGACCGAGAAGACCAGAAAACAGTGCCCTGACAAGCACACAACGTGTCAACTTTCTGTTTACTTGTTTCCCCTAAAACCTCCAGAGAGCTTTCAATCTACTCTAAAACTTTATACTCCAGCGTTCTAAGAGGGAATATTTGATCATATTGTCGAGGCCTCAGACTAAGAGAGAGAGAAGCCACACGCAAAGCACGTTAATATTTTTTCCAGGGTTGCCAAAACAATTACTTTCGTTGATGCGGTTTCTATGGCTGCTATTACACTGGCCAAACGTGGTCCGCGCTACAAATGAGGGCAGCAATCAGCCTCTCTGCCTTCCATTGGAGAGATAACACACTGGCTCCTAATTCAGTCACCCAGCCTCCAGGCTCTCTGAGCGATGGGAGACTCACAAATCAAACTCTCAATGTTGTACATGCTCTGCATGCTTGTCACTCTGGACCACACTCGGGAATCAGTCGAGTCTGACGACCAACCGACGGCAAACATTGAGAAGCCACACCAGACGGCAATGTTTATTCAGTTGTATGTTGTTTTTTCTCTCAGTGCATACATGTCCTCTATATGTGCGCTCTGATTTTGACCATTTGCTTTGCATCACGGTGAACAGATATGTTAGAGTGGCTTGAAAACGATGTTTGTCTGTGTGGAAAATAGGCGGGTTATATAGGGTACTGCCGTATCCAGGTCGTCATTGTAAATAATAGTTTGTTCTTAATTAACTGACTTGCCTAGTTAAATAAAGGTTACATTTACAGCAGGTTTATTTATGACCAGGAAGTCAGAAATAAGTCAGAATTACATCAATCAAGTCAGGATCACATCAATCAAGCACTGATTATTTCAATAGGGCAATTAGTACACAGCTGGAGCTTCATCCTGACCTCCAAACCACGATCTCTGCCTCACATTTAACTACAACAAACTACAATAAATGTCCTTTCTCAATGATTCCCCCCACAGTATGTAGGCAAGGGCAAGAGGCTAAGTCCCCAGGTGCTCCAATATAGCTCAAGGTTTATTTTCTTAAAAAAAAAAAAGATATTACTGAAAATACTGCTGGCAACAGTTGGGTGCTTAATAGTGATTGGTGCTTTGAACCAAGGGAACCGGGAGCTGTGAACGATCACCACGCTGGTTTTACCGGCTTACGGCTGAACCGTCGCCGCAAATCTCCGATGTTCCTTTTGAACCGAGATACAAAGCTGGAAGCACTAAGCCATGGGGTGCTGGCTAATGTGAGCTAAGCTGACCAAAAGTGATGACTACGGGGTAGGCTTCATATCCTCCAAGTGAAGATTATCCTTGTCACAAATGACGAGCTTGGCAGTTAAAGAGGTTATAGGGGTAGGGTATATGTTGACTAAATCAAGAGAAGAAGAAGTCATTTGAACTGTATTACGGTTTTATAGTGAATGAAAGTCTGACTGGGTATATGGTGCTGCTGAGGAAGGAGGACGCGGTCGTGCTTACAAGACATTAGGTGTTAACATTTAAGTGTGAATATGAGTGTGTGTGTGGTTCTGAATCTCCATCTGTTCTAATATGAAAATGAGTGTTTTTCTTTTCCCCAGGATCAAACTAATAGGCACACATCATTTTGGTGAGAGAGTAATCAGTTTTTTTGACAGTGCATAGATGGGTTCCTATTTTCATGTTGGCAGCGATGTCACACTAATCATCTCTTTACGGTTCTCAACCACACCCAACATAATGTTCCATCTCTGCCTCCTCCTGAAAGTGAGGTGGAGAGAGTACACCTACACACCTCGTCAGAGCAGCGCCATTGAATTCAGTTCATTGTTATCGATGCTGCTTCAGTGTTACCTGTTCCATCATTACATCTCATTTAGATTTCAGACACAAATGATTTCAGATGGAAGTCGAACAAATCAATATGTTGAATATTTGGAGAAATGTACATAACAGCTGTCTCTTCATACATGCAGTTAAATAATTGTTTAATCAATCAATAAACTAATATCCTGGGTAAAAACAACTCAATAAACTAATATCCTGTGTAAAAACAACTCAATAAACTAATATCCTGTGTAAAAAACAACTCAATAAACTAATTATCCCGTGTAAAATAACAAAACTCAATAAACTAAATCCTATTAAAAACAACTCAATAAACTAATATCCTGTGTAAAAACAACTCAATAAACTAATATCCCGTGTAAAAACAACTCAATAAACTAATATCCTATGTAAAAACAGGTCTGAAAAGAGGTTTTAGTCAAATGTCCTATATTCTAATCTCTATCTCCAGTTTCATCTATTCACTCTGTGGCTACCTGTCAAAATATTTCCTTTTCTCCCCCCCAGAAATAAAAACTCCAGCATCCAGCGTTTTCAAGATGGATGCTCTTAGATTCGTTCAATTCAATTTCTCCCTCAATGGTAACACTTTCGATTCCAAGATTAAGTGGACCTATTCAAAAGCACTCATATAAGCAGAGCCGATGTGCAGAATGAGGCATGACAACACCCACACACACAGAGCCCAGATCTCACTAAATAACACCAATTACATATGATGTAATTGACGGTTTTCATGACAGATGTGTGTGTGTTTTCAGATGGAATGAGCAGAAAACAACTGCCAGCTGTCTTCCTCTAAATCACCAGCACTGAATTAAAACTCCATATTAAGATGGAGAACAATCTCTCAAAACATGACTTTATTCTGCTCCTTTTTAAAAAACAATGCAATCATTCTCATGGCCAGTATACCATAGAATAAATCATTTCCTCGTTATGGGGGAGAAAAACCACAAGGCTGCTACGGCTTGATAGCGTGTTCATTTCAATTCGACTTTCTAAACCTGTTTTGAAAGGAAGACAGAGAGAGGGAGAGCGAAAGACAGAGAGGGAGAGAAAGAGTGGAGTAATTCAATAATAAGTATAATTCAATGTGCTCGTCTGACAAAGGCCTGATAATGGATTACAACGCTATTTCTAAAATGAAAATGAACTGTCAATAAGCAGCTTCACAATGCTTTGTTTTCTTCTATGGGTCCCATTCATTCATTCATCTGCACTTCTCCTCTAGGTTTGAATTCATCTGCAAACACTGGATATAAACACAATACCAGATTAATGTGTTGTGGATCACTTAAAGGCTCACTGTGATATTTACTATGAATTTGAGAGTGGTTAGGCCACATTTCTCCAGCCTCATTATAGAAAATCAAGTGGCAGGGCTGGCGTTTTGTCATTATTTTATTAAGGCGTGGGCCTTTAAATGCATTTCAGGGGCTTCGGGAGCTGCCCTTGTGGCACTAAGGTTTCTGCAGTTAGTTGAAACAGCATGAGGGAAAACATGGTTTTTAACCTTGAGCTGAGCTCTTAACCCACATGAATGTGATAATTACCCTGGTGTATAACAGGAGATACGGAAGATGTACAGAAGGCATCTCACTGCCATGGATAAGGCCATATGTCTGCTAAGCACTTCCTGAACCTCATCTAAGGCAAG
The DNA here is from genome assembly GCF_002910315.2 of Salvelinus sp. IW2-2015. NCBI lineage: Eukaryota > Metazoa > Chordata > Actinopteri > Salmoniformes > Salmonidae > Salvelinus > Salvelinus sp. IW2-2015. Next base: position 18,197,729 of record NC_036870.1, read on the forward strand.
GCTGCCTTCAAAATGGCACAGAGGAACAACAAGAGCGGGTATTGACAATGCTAAAGCTACTAGGCCTATACTTCAAACAGTACGAAGGGTAGGTTCTTTACAGTTCTGTAACAGACTAAACGATGTCATATGAAATGGACCACGAGTAGAATGTAATGCAATACAAAGGGAATGAGGTGCCATTTCAGACGCAGCCATACACTAGCACCCTTACAGTGAAGGGGGATAGAAGGAAACAGTGTATGATTTGTGCCTGTGTCATCTGCTGGTACTACAGTATGACACACGCCAGACCAGTTAGTCACACATTGGCGTTGTCCATCGCAGCGACAACAAAAAACAGCCCTCCTAAACATAGTTTCCTACTGAATATGCATTTAAACAAATGAGCCCAAACAGTAGCGCCTAAATGAATTAAGCACATTTGAGAAAATAATTAACTTTACGGTCCAGAACTCGTTAGGGAGCCGAATGAAATCAATAGCACAGGGATTTAATTGGTGGTAGAATGATGTATGTCCCAAATGGCACCCTATTCCTTATTAGTGCACTACTTTTGACCAGAGCCCTATGTAGGGAATAGGGTGCCATTTGGGATGCAAGCAAGGTCTATTAATGACAATGTCATGTTCTTATATTAGGGGAGAGCATTTTAACAGCCACACTGGATACCAGCACACTGCTGAAACAGGAAAACTGCAAAACAAAAAAGACTAGAAATTGTAAAGGGACATAAAAACAATCAAGAAGTGACTGTCTTCTCTACTGAAAAGCTAGAAGGAGCATTTAGGCTTGAGAGAAAGAAAGAGACACAGAGAGACAGAGAGAGAGAGACACAGAGAGAGACAGAGAGAGACACAGAGAGACACAGAGAGAGAGAAAGAATCAGAGCTTTTTTTAATGGTGATGCAGTTAATGATGTCTGTGATCATTCAACACACAGAGACACACACTAGCCCATGCTAATCAAAAGCAGCTAGTCTGCAGGTTCCAGGGCTGTGACAGATACAGGCTGTGTCTGTACGGACAACTGGCTATCTGAGCCTCTGCTGTGCTCACCAAGGCTTTTGATCTTTCTCCCCCTCCCTCCCTCCCTCTCTGCACTGGACTTCCTGCATCTTCTCCTTTCATCCATCATTCCTTCCCTCTGGTCCGAGGAGGAGAGTGTCTGTCTGAACGAGGGAATGTGTAGTGCTCCGGAAAGGAGAACAAAGAGTTCTGGAGTCAAGCAGAGAGACGAGGTGGTCGGACGACTCAACCAAGCTGCAGATAATGACAGCTCATCTCTCATCTCTTCCTCACGATCACTCCCTCGTTTTCTCTCTCTCCTTCCTGTTACAATCCCTTGTTCTCCCTCCACCCTCACTCTCTTATTTTCTCAGAATAGTGAGTCAGGGACATCATAAAGAGCACTGTGCCTCTAAAGCCCAGAGGAGGATAACTCAGCACCTTTTGACCCCAAAACTAGGAGCTAAACATGAGCTAGTTGGAGCCAAAAAGGCTAACAGAAGAATCCATGCATAGCTTTAGCATCCAGCATCCTCTCCTCCTCCCACTACAGTTGAAACTCCTGAGTTGGCAAAACGCCAGCTCACTCTTTTCTCATCAGGGTGGGTAGGGCACTGGGCACAGAATCTGTAGAAAGGCCCTGGCTATTCCTGTTTCCCATTTCATGCCAGCATCATCCCATGCATATGACAGGTGTGTGTGTGTGTGTGTATGTGTGGGGGGGGGGGGTCAACTTTCTGAGCTGCTGCGCAGAGCTGCAGGTGGGCAGTTGTGACATGGAGGCAACCGTGTGGGCCAACCATCTCCTGAATTAACCAACCTCCCTCTCCCTCAGGGTGCCTGGCACTGTGGTGCTGCTGGCTCTCGAGGGGGGGGCCCGTGTGTGTCTCTAAGAAATGGCTTGCGAGGGAGGGGCAGTGCTCAGTATGGAACAGCTGTCTGTTCAGTCAGGGGGCGGCCACAACACTCCTACCTGCCAGCCTCTCTCCACCACGGGAGGAGAAAATGCCTCAGTGAGGCTAATGAAGGAGAAAGAGTTCCTACTTGTCACTTTCTTGCTCTTCTACAGTCCTCCAACCTCTATGCATGTCTTACTGTGCCTTTTCTACAGTCCTCCCACTCCCTTTATCTCTCTCTCTCAAAACGTGCATTCTCTCCATCTCTCATTGCAACAGAAAGAAAAGGAAAGCTTGTAATACAAGCCGTTTTCCTGATGCGTGCAATTCTGATGAAATACATGTCATAATACCTGGAGAGAGTCTGCTTGGTGGTTGGCATCAACTGTAATTGAGCAAGACATTAGGAATAAATGGAACCAAATAATTAGATGCTGCATGTTAGTAAAAGCAAAAACATTTGTAGTCTTACATTTTCTTATGGAGCACAACTTGTTCTGTGGCACTGTCGAATAGTAGAACAAGAATATGCAGTGTTTGACCAAGCACCTATTAACACAGGGAGGGAGAGATAAGTGTGTGTGTATATGTGTGAGGTGTGTGTTGTGTTGGGGTGAGAATGAGAACTGAGGCGGAGAGAGAGCGTGGGGGGGCACTTGAAAGACCCTCTGATTTAGTGCTGCCAATGGCCATGGCGTGTGCGTGCCAGCATGTGTGCCTGCATGCATTCCATTTGTAGGTGCTTTAAAATCAGTAAAACATCTGTAAATAAATAAATAAATAAAGTGATCGTAATTGAAAATTAGCACTGTCACATTGATTCAGTGGTGTGCATGGGCAGCGTTACCACGCCTGTCCAGAGGAGAAGGCCACATCTGAGACACGATTTAAGAAGCCATTGATTTTGTTTCCAACCAGTCAGAGGGAGACACAATGAGCTAATAATGCTAGATGAAGAGGAAGAGGGTTAGTCTGTTAGTTCCCCAGCCAGGGCTGTATGGGGAGAACGCACTTCTGTTTTGCTGGTTTCCCTGCTATGTTTATGTGTGGGGTGGACAGTGAAGTGGTGATTATTTAGTGTTTGTTTCTGGTTGTGGGTATATGGAACATGCAACCAAAACCCAACCTGGCACCCAAACACCGGCTCATTTTTAAATATCTGCCTTACAGAAAAAACACAAACCTTCTGACCCAAACCTGAACAGCTACCAAGGTAGTCCTGGCCCTTCTGAACAGCTGTGTTTCTGACCTGTGCTTACCGTAGAAGTAAAATAGGAAAAGGCTACATATCTCTTACCTTCGTGTACGGTCACACCACAGTTGTCACACTGGATGATCTCGTCAGCGTCCTCGCTGTTGTCTCCCAGACACACGCAGCAGATCAGGATGTGTTCCATCCTCTGGGCCGCCACGCTCCATGTCTGGGCACGCTCCAGCAGGGCATCCTGGGTAGACAGGAAGTGGGAGACAGTACAGTTTCAGTAAAACCATTATCAATGCACCCTTATACACTATATTGCGGGTGTTGTACACATGTTCTGTTTTTAACTAGGTGGAATGTATAGGTCTCTAAAATGTCTTCATCTCCGTGTTAGAATGTAATACACTGTTACATGTGTTTCTAATATGTTTGTATACAACGGACCGTAAAAAATAAAGTTTCCGGCCTCTGCAAACAAAGTTCCTCCAAGTCCTAAATCTAAAGCCTATCACAATCTCCCCTCTCATCTGACCACAGATCGTTATTGATAGACAGTAGTAGGCTAAATCTCATTCACACGGATGGACTCTAAGCTAAGTGGATTAGCCTAACACAAAGCTGTATCGCTCTAGCAGTCTCTGTGGTTCTCTCACTCTACCATCCAATCTCTTCATTGGATTATATGATAACTCTGTGGCACATAGCAACATAGTGCTGGGCTGGCTAACACACTGGATCCAATGAAGGGATCAGAGAGTTATATAAACTTCTCTAACAACGTTCACGACTACATGATACGCCTAAATGCTGAGGGCGTGAGGCAGTTTGCGAACAACAAAGTGTGATACAGAGGACATAAAGTTGTGTTTACCTTGTTGCTCTTTCCCTGTGACATGCTGTCATTGGTCAGCTCCTTGTCAAACACACTGCTGCTTATCACTTTCTTCTTGGGTTTCTTCACCTCTTTATCACCGTCGATACTGCTCCCTTCTTCCTTCTCATCTTCATCATCACCACCATCGTCATCCTCATCATCATCACTACCGCTGCCTCTGTCGTCATCTTCCTCCTCCGCCTCCTCCTCTCCCTCGCTTCCTCCTCTCTGAGCGGCCGCCGTCTTGGCTTTCTTCTTGCCGGAGGCGGGCCTCCAGTCGTTGTCGTCTTCGCTGTCATAGTCGTCCATCTCGTTGAGCTCTTCCACGGTGGTAAAGTCCAGCATGGGGTGTTTACGACGCAGGTTCCACTTCTTGGGCTCCTGTGTGGCGGCCGTCCTCCGCATTACCACTACTGCATTACCACTACCCACATTACCACGACCTGGATCAAGGTTCAAGGGTTTCTATTTTTCACGTTTATAAAAATATTATTATTTCAAAACATGAATGTAACAAAAACATTTTAAAACATAGCCTACCTGTGCCACTCCCGCTTCCTCCACTCCCAGCCTCTGTGTCCGAGGCCTTCTCCTCTCTCCTCCGTCGGCCCCTGGGCACCCCTGATTGAGCAGGGTCTTTAGTGGTGGTGGTGCTAGTGTCAGAGGACGGCTGCTCTTCCTTGGTCCTCTCCTCTTCCTCTGTGGGGGTGTCGCCACCTGTCAGCTCCTTGGTCTGTTCCTCACCGTCCGTTGCAGAGCCGATGTTGTACGAGTTGCTGTCGTTGTCAGAGTCCTCAGCAACGCTCTCCTCCTTGGACCCCTCCTCATCACTCCCAATGGCACTACCCTCTGACCCTAGAACAGAGAAAGAAGGACAGAGGGAATGTTCAACATGGAGTATGAATGAGGGCATGTTCAACATGGAGTATGAATGAGGGTATGTTCAACATGGAGTATGAATGAGGGCATGTTCAACATGCGAGTATATGAGGGTATGCTTCAACATGATATGAAATGAGGGTATGTTCAACATGGAGTATGAATGAGGGCATGTTCAACATGAAGTATGAATGAGGGTATGTTCAACATGGAGTATGAATGAAAGCATGTCTGCTGTCTTAATCTCTTGTTTGTATTAAGACACTTTAAATATAGATGAACATGATCAAATCATGTTGCTAAGTGATAAAAACAAAGTTGAATTCAGCTCTCTAACGATATATCATGTAGTCTAATCTGCAATGCAGATTAACAATGCAGATTAACAAGAGCTGTTGGATTTCAAAGTGTCAGGTGACAGGTCCAGAGTCCAACACTCCAAAACCACAGAGCCCAGGAGGTTCACGGTACTGTAGAATCTCATTATCAGCTTCTGGCCTCAGTGTGTGTGTTTCAGATAGGGTGGATGAAGACCTCAGGGCCAACAGAGTGATAAATCCAGCCCAGGCAGAGTGGCAGGCCCAAGATCGCCTGGCCACAGCCTCTCTAGATCATACCGAGTCAGTGAGAAACACCGCTCTACAAGGTCACTACAAGACACAGACAAGCAGGGTGATGAGGATTTCATCTAAACCTTGGAATGCCTGCATCTGAGAGTGGGGAGGCACTGACAGACGCACCGGGCAGAAAGTAATGGTGGAGATAGTCTTCTGAAAGCTGTGTTGACATGGAGAATATCACAGCTAGGAAAATCTCAAAGATGGACATTGAAGTGTCATTTAAAGCTATTCAAGCCACAGCTAAATAGAGCCTTCATGACTACGAGTAGTCCATGATGGCCAACTTCTAAAAGGATACACAACCAAATAGCAACAAACAACAATAGAAATCCTTGCCTTGCTTTTGGGTACATTTCAAGTTGGTTTGAATAATTAATTCTGAGCTCCATCTTTCTCCTCTCCAGTTCTATCTGAACTGACAGAAGAACATAACAGGAATGAACTGAGTGTGTGGGGGAAGAAAGGGTGTAATTTACAGGGGGAGTGGATGGAAGAGGACCCCCACTGCGGTTGGTTACCTGAGGCATCTGCATCTCCCACTTCGAAATCACTGTCGTCTGAGCTGTCATAATCTAAGGCGTCCAGCAGAGAGGCAGCCAGAGGCTTCACCTGCCTGCACTTCGACCCACGGTCCACTGGGAAGAGGAGAAGAACAGAGAAGATTCAGTGCCATGGTAGAGAAGTACCAACACCTTCATCATTAAAGCCAGGCCTTTTAATGTACTGAGTGTTGCAAATATAAATCATGATTACAAATAGCTCAACAAACCAAATCAACAATGAATTGTATTTTGCTGCAAATTTTCATCTGCCATTGCCTTACTTTGTTATTTTATACTGATCAAAAGCCATATTGCAGTAATTGCCATGATCTCGGTATCAGACATATAATATGAATATAGGCTAGCATATGCAAGCAGGTGTCGTGGTGTTGATAATCATAGCAATGCACATAACTAACTAGTCACAATGATAGTGGCTGTGGTGGTTGAGACAAGAGTAAAGTACATGTTGCTATGCAGGCATCACAGCTTGACCTGCAGGGATATGGCTAGCTAAACTAGCTAGCTAGCATTATCCATTCAATTATTATGGGAACAATGCTAGCTAACTAACGTTAGCTAGCTTTCTGGAACACACGTTTTGACAGATAATGGAAATACATAGCTATTAGTTACAACTGTAACATTAGCAGAATTGCTCGTCCAGTAACAATGTAGCTAACATTAGCTAGCTCAGTAGATAACTATATTGTTTACAAATTGGCTAGTTAGCTAAACAGCATTCAACTGTCAGACTAGCTAGACGGCTAGACAGCTAGCTAGCAATGACTCGACCCGCTAGTAGTATTTATTCCATTATCTTCAGAAAATAAAACAAATTGTGTGCTCCTCTGCATAAAAGCATACTACTTTCTTTTGTCAATTATTCCTTATATTGAAAATATGACTCACTTTATCCGTTTTCTCGTTTTTACTTGATTGAACAATGGCACAAAGAACGCCTCAAAACATGTTATGTGCACAACGTTAGCCACAAGAAGTGGTGACGTTCAGCACAAAGTGATGTTGTAACCATGGTAACCGTCGAACGGCGTCTGATTATGAAGAAAGTTTGTGTAAATTATCGAGGATGGAGTATGATGAGATGACACAAATAATATATATTTTTTTAAATGGCATTTGACCCAGATAATGACATGACATAAGCCCATGACCCTCAATAGTCATGAAAAAATATGTTCAACATTGTAGGCAGTATTTTCTTTGACAGGATCAACTACACTTCTGAGTCCCAGTGATGTTACTGTAAGCCAAATTCCTGCCAATATGTCACATTGGCACCAGATCTGATAGAACAAAAACCAACATATCTTTATCTGGGTTAAGCAGAATGTTGTGGGGAAACAAATACTACAACTCCCATGTACAACTCTTCTTCACTAACCTTATTAACTGACATTCATATTAACTTCTGAATGATTATTTCTGAGTTGATGGTGAGTAGGTAGAGAAACACCTCTCTGAGCAAGTCTTCCTGAAGGCTTTTCTTTTTATGTTGATGTACCATATATGACTGTGTTGGTGATGGTTAGTTAGATGCATATTATACTGAACAAAAATATAAACACAACATGGGACAATTTCAAAGATTTTACTGAGTTACAGTTCATAAAAGGAAATCAGTCAATTAAAATAAATGTATTAGGCCCTAATCTATCGATTTCACATAACTGAGAATACAGATATGCATCTGCTGGTCAAAGATACCTTTAAAAAAGTAGGGGCGTGGATCAGAAAACCAGTCAGTATCTGGTGTGACCACCATTTTCCACATGCAGCGCGACACACCTCCTTCGCATAGAGTAAATCAGGCTGTTGATTGTGGCCTGTGGAATGTTGTCCCATTCCTCTTCAATGGCTGTGAGAAGTTGCTGGATATTGGCAGTAACTGAAACACGCTGTCGACACGTCGATCCAGAGCATCCCAAATATGCTCAATGGGTGACATGTCTGGTGAGTACACAGGCCATGGAAGAACTGGGATATTTTCAGCTTGCAGGAATTGTGTACAGAACCTTGCGACATGGTATAACGATACAGACCCAGATGCAGACACGGGAGCCAGATGGTTCGAGTCTCTGATATTTATTATAATCCTACCATACCCTTATCTGTAGACAGGCAAAATATCTTAAACAGGTCAGAGTCCAGGAGATACAGAGTGGCAGGCAGGCTCGAGGTCAGGGCAGGCAGAATGGTCAGGCAGGCGGGCTCAGAGTCAGGGCAGGCAAGGGTCAAAACTGGAAGGACTAGAAAAATGTCGATAAGGAAAAAGCAAGAGCACAGAAAACCACACTGGTTGACTTGACAAGACAAGACGAACTGGCAACAGACAAACAGAGAACACAGGAATGAATACCCAGAGACTAATGGGGAAAAGAGTTGACACCTGGAGATGGGTGGAGACAATCACAAAGACAGGTGACACATGCGGCCGTGCATTATCATTTCATGCTGAAAAATGAGGTGATGGCGACGGATGAATGGCACGACAATGGGCCTCAGGATCTTGTCATGGTATCTCTGTGCATTCAAATGGCCATTGATAAAATACAATTGTGTTCATTGTCCATAGCTTATGCCTGCCCATACCATGACCCCACTGCCCCCATGAGGTACTTTGTTCACAACGTTGACATCAGCAAACCGCCTGCCGACACAACGGCATACACGTGGTCTGCGTTTATGATGCCGGTTGGACGTACTGCCAAATTCTCTAAAACAACGTTGAAGGCAGCATACGGTAGAGAAAATAGCATTCAATTCTCTGACATTCCTGCAGTCAGCATGCCATTTGCACACTCCCTCAAATTTATTTTTCATTTATTTGTATTTTTTTTGCGTGGTAGATCAGCTTTAATTTTGCAGATATATTGTGACTTCCATCAATGTAATTGTCTGCATCATTTCCAATCCACCATACATTTTTTTGTAAATATATACAGTATATTCATACAAATATATATATAAATATTTTTTATTTCCTTTATTATTTTCCCCTAACCCTAATATCCCTCCGCTAAATGGAGTAAACTAATGGACAACAACTCTTATGGTTCTACTTCCAGCTTATAAACACTATATATATTTTACAGACGCAATATAGTTTACAATAGTTATCTTTTGTTTGTTTTTAGTCCCATCCTTCACTCAACCGTGTGGTTTACCATACGGAGCCCTGCTGATCCGTCTGCCGACGTAACAGCACGAGGGGGCCACAACAGACTTTCTTCTGTCGCAACGTCCCTCAAAGGCCCTTCTGCTAGCTTGCTAGCCCCGGCCCGCTAGCTGCCTGAAGCCACTCACTGGACTCCTATGATTACTCGGCTACGCATGCCTCTCCCTAACGTCAATATGCCTGGTCCATTGCTGTTTTGGTTAGTAATTATTGCCTTATTTCACTGTAGAGCCTCTAGCCCTGCTCAATACGCCTTAGTAAACACTTTAGTTCCACCTCCCACACATGCGGTGACATCACCTGGTTTAAATTATATTTCTAGAGACAATATCTCATTCATCGTCACTCTATGCACAGGTTTACCTTCACTGTATTCACATCCTACCATACCCTTATCTGTATATTAGGCCTTGAATCTATTCTACCGTGCCCATAAATCTGCTCCTTTTAATCTCTGTTCTGAACGTACTAGATGACCAGTTATTTTAGCCTTTAGCCGTACCCTTATCAAATCAAATCAAATCAAATTTTATTTGTCACATACACATGGTTAGCAGATGTTAAGCAGTTACGCGAACATGCTTGCTTTGTACTTCACGACAATGCAGTAATAACCAACAAGATAATCTAACCTAACAATTCCACAACTACCTTATACACACAAGTGTAAAGGGATAAAGAATATACAAAGAATATGAATGAGTGATGACAGAACCATAGGGCAGATGCAGTAATGGTATAGAGTACAAGTATACAATGAGATGATTAAGTAGGGTATGTAAACATAAAGTGGCATAGTTTAAAGTGGCTAGTGAACATGTATTACATAAAGATGCAAGATGCAGTAGATGATATAGAATACAGTATATACATATACATATGGAGATAAATAGGGTATGTAAACATTATATAAGTGGCATTGGTTAAAGTGGCTAGGGTACATTTTACATAATTTCCATCAATCCCATTATTTAAATGGCTGGAGTTGATCAGTATGTTGCAGCGTCACGCCCTGCCTTAGTTATCTTGTTTTCTCGTAATATTTGGTTAGGTCAGGTGTGACGGAGATGGTGATAGTTGTCTTGTCTGGTGGTGTATGGTATAGGGGTTTTTGTAGAGTGTATGGGTTGTTTGAGTGTAGTCTAGGTAAGTCTATGCCTAAATGGTCTCAATCAGAGACAGCTGTCATTCATTGTCTCGATTGGGACCATATTAAGGCAGCCATAGCAGTAGGCTTTGTGGTAATTGTCTATGTGTATTTTAGTGTCAGCAACTATTTTTTGAATAGCTTCACGGTCGTCTGTTTGTTGTTTGTTAGTTTGTTCGTCTTCATAATAAAGAAGATTCTTTCTATCACGCTGCGCCTTGGTCCTCTATTCAAAATTACGACGATCTGACAGCAGCGGCACTAAATGTAGTGGTGGCTTGTTAACAGTCTGATGGCCTTGAGATAGAAGCTGTTTTTCAGTCTCTCGGCCCTGCTTTGATGCCCTGTACTGACTCGCCTTCTGGATGATAGCAGGTGAACAGGCAGTGGCTTGGGTGGTTGTTGTCCTTGATAACTTATGGCCTCCTGTGACATCGGGTGGTAGGTGTCCTGGAGGGCAGGTAGTTTGCCCCCGGTGATGCGTTGTGCAGACTCACTACCCTCTGGAGAACCTTACGGTTGTGGCGAGCAGTTGCCTACCAGGCGGTGATACTACCACGGTGATACAGCCAACAGGATGCTCTCGATTGTGCATCTGTAGAAAGTTTGGGGACTTTTGGTGACAAGCCGAATTTCTCAGCCTCCTGAGGTTGAAGAGGCGCTGCTGCCGCTTCTTCACAACGCTGTCTTTGGGTGGACCATTTCAGTTTGTCCTGATGTACACAAGGAACTTAACTTCCACCTTCTCCACTACTGTCCCTGATGTGGATAGGGGTGCTCCTCTGCTGTCCTGAAGTCCACAATCATCTCCTTTTGTTTTCGTTGAGTGTGAGGTTATTTTCCTGACACCACACTCCGAGGCCCTCACCCCCCCTGTAGGCCGTCTCGTCTGTTGTAATCAAGCCTACCACTGTAGTGTCGTCCGCAAACTTGATGATTGAGTTGGAGGCGTGCATGGCCACGCAGTCGTGGGTGAACAGGGAGTACAGGAGAGGCTCAGAACGCACCCTGGGCCCCGGTGTGAGGATCAGCGGGTGAGATGTTGTTACCACACTCACCATCTGCGGCCCGTCAGGAAGTCCAGGACCCAGTTGCACAGGGGTCCGAACCCAGGTCTCGAGCGATGACGAGTTTGGAGGTACTATGTTGTTAAATGCTGAGCTGTATCGCATGAACAGCATTCTCACATAGTATTCCTCTTGTCCAGATGTTAGGACAGTTGCATTGTTGCGATTGCGTCGTCTGTGGACCTATGGTCGGTAAGCAAATTGGAGTGGGTCGAGGTGTCAGGTAGGTGGAGTGATATGGTCCTTGACAGTCTCTCAAAGCACTTCATGATGACGGAAGTGAGTGCTACGGGCGGTAGTCGTTTAGCTCAGTTACCTTAGCTTTCTTGGAACAGGAACAATGGTGCCCTCTTGAAGCATGTGGGAACAGCAGACTGGATAAGGATTGATTGAATATGTCCCTAACACACCAGCCAGCTGGTCTGCGCATGCTCTGAGGACGCGGCTGGGAATGCCGTCTGGGCCTGCAGCCTTGCGAGGTTAACACGTAAATGTTTTACTCACCTCGGCTGCAGTGAAGGAGAGCCCGCAGGTTTGTGTAGCGGGCCGTGTCAGTGGCACTGTATTGTCCTCAAAGCGAGCAAAAAAGTTATTTAGCCTGTTGGGAGCAACATCCTGGACCGCGACGGGGCTGCTTTTCTTTTTGTAATCCGGATTGACTGTAGACCCCTCCACATACTCTTGTGTCTGAGCGTTGAATTGCGACTCTACTTTGTATCTATACGGACTTAGCTTGTTGATCCTGCGGAGAGAATAGCTACACTGTTTGATTCGGTCATGTTCGTCACCTTGCCCTGGTTAAAAGCGCTTTCAGTTTCACGCGAATGCTGCCATCAATCCACGGTTTCTGTTTGGAATGTTTAATCGTTGCTTGGTACGACATCGTCAATGCACTTTCTAAGAACGCCTCCCGATCACATATTCGTCAATGTTGTTGTTGGACGCAATGCGGAACATATCCCAATCCGCGTGATCGAAGCAGTCTTGAAGCGTGGAATCGGATTGGTCGGACCAGCGTTGAACAGACCTGAGCGAGGGAGCTTGTTGTTTTAGTTTCTGTTTGTAGGCTGGAAGCAACAAAATCCTACTCCTCCTCTGTTCCTCTGGTGATGTGGAGGTTAATCCAGGACCTGCAGTGCCTAACTCCACTCCCATCCCCAGGCGCTCTCATTTGTAGACTTCTGTAACCGTAAAAGTCTTGGTTTCATGCATGTTAACGTTAGAAGCCTCCTCCCTACGTTTGTTTTATTCACTGCCCTAGCACACTCTGCCAACCCGGATGTCCTAGCCGTGTCTGAATCCTGGCTTAGGAAGACCACCAAAAACTCTGACATTTCCATCCCTAACTATAACATTTTCCGACAAGATAGAACTGCCAAAGGGTGCGGAGTTGCAATCTACTGCAGGGATAGCCTGCAGAGTTCTGTCTTACTATCCAGGTCTGTGCCCAAACATTTTGAGCTTCTACTTTTAAAAATCCACCTCTCCAGAAACAAGTCTCTTACCGTTGTCGCTTGCTATAGACCACCTTCTGCCCCCAGCTGTGCCCTGGACACTATATGCGAATGGATTGCCCCCCATCTATATTCAGAGCTCGTGCTGCTAGGTGACCTAAACTGGGACATGCTTAACACCCCGGCCATCCTACAATTTAAGCTTGATGCTCTCAATCTCACACAAATGATCAATGAACCTACCAGGTACAACCCCAAATCCGTAAACACGGGCACCATCATAGATATCATCCTAACCAACCTGCCCTCCAAATACACCTCTGCTGTCTTCAACCAGGATCTCAGCGATCACTGCCTCATTGCCTGCGTCCGTAATAGGTCTGCGGTCAAGCGACCACCCCTCATCACTGTCAAGCCCCTAAAACACTTCAGCGAGCAGGCCTTTCTAATCGACCTGGCCCGGGTATTCTGGAAGGACCTCATTCCATCAGTAGAGGACGCCTGGTTGTTCTTTAAAAGTGCTTTCCTCACCATCTTAAATAAGCATGCCCCATGATATTATTAATCGATTGACTATGACTTTTTAAATCACCAAGCAGTGCTATTTGCAGAGTTATCTCCAGGTAAATGTTGCAGTTCTTCAGAACTTGAGACATCTGTGGCATTGTGTTGTGTGCCAAAACAGCACAGTTTAGAGTGGCCTTTTATTGTCCCCAGCACAAGGTGCACCTGTGTAATGATCATGCTGTTATTTATTAGTATTTATTTATTTTTACCCCATTTTCGTGGTATCCAATTGGTAGTTACAGGTCTTGTCTCATCGCTGCAACTCCCGTACGGACTAGGGAGAGGCGAAGGTCGAGAGCCATGCGTCCTCCGAAAAACACAACCCAACCAAGCCTTGACACAATGCCCACTTAACCCAGAAGCACCAATGTGTCGGAGGAAACACCATGCACCTGGCGACCGTGTCAGTGTGCACTGTGCCCGGTCCACCACAGGAGTCACTAGTGTGCAATGGGACAAGGACATCCCTGCCGGCCAAGTCCTGCCCTAACGATGCTGGGCCAATTGTGCGCCACCCCATGGGTCTCCCGGAGCCTGGACTCGAACCCAGAATCTGTAGTGGCACAGCTAGCACTGCGAAGCAGTGCCTTAGACCACTGTACCACTCGGGAGGCCCATGATCATGCTGTTTAATCAGCTTCTTGATATGCTACACCTTTCAGGTGGATGGATTATCTTGACAAAGGAGAAATGCTCACTAACAAGGATGTAAACAAATTTGTGCACAAGATTTGAGAGAAATAAGCTTTTTTATGATTTCTGGGATCTTTTATTTCAGCTCATGAAACATGGGACCAACACTTTACATTTTGTTGAGTGTACTTTGGATTTGATCTTCACTTTAATTGCTTTTGGCAATCAACTTAAAGAGCAGGTCCTGAGAGTTCTGACGTATCATGATTACTGGCCTTCCGTGTTTGCACAACCTGTAGCCACCACAATAAGATGTGGGAGTCAATAGGGTCAGCTGGTGATTGCCTTATCTCTCACTCTCTCATTCTCTCCACATGAGTGTCTCTCTTACTGTCAACTGATGAGGGATATTGAAGGATAAATGACTTGAGATTTAGGCCTGTCACATAATTTCACAGACTTCCAGTAGGCTAGGTCTGCTTTCCAAAATGACACCCTATTCCCTATATACTGCACTACTTTTGACCAAAACACTGTGGGCCCTGGTCAAAAGTAATGCGGTACATAGGGAATAGGGTGCCATTTGGGAAAAGCATGTTGTGTGTTGAGTGATTAATATCAAATATACATTACATTTAAAAGGTTTTTCCTGCCTGCGGGTGGCGAGCTGTTTAATTTAAAAAACCAACATTGGTTATATCAGTTCTATTTAAACATGACATTTTTGACAAGTTATCACAACCACAGACACTGCAATAGCTACATTAATTTAAAATATCATTTAACTCTATGTCAGAAATGCCAATAGCAACAACATTAGATTATTTCATGTCTTAGTTCAACCTAAGCCATATTCTCGAAAAAGTTGTCGTCTGAATGGGGGCTCCCGAGTGGCGCAGCGGTGCAAAGCACTGCATCTCAGTGCTAGAGGCGTCACTACCGACACCCATGCTCAATTCCAGGCTGTATCGCAACCGGCTGTGATTGGGAGTCCCATAGGGCGGTGCACAATTGGCCCAGCGTTGTCCAGGTATGGCCGGTGTAGGCTGTCATTGTAAATAAGAATTTGTTCTTAACTGAGTTGCCTAGTTAAATAAAGGTTACATTTAAAATGTAAAAATAGCAAACACAGGCTAATAAAAGCCTGTTTTGGCTTGTTTGCAGACAGGTTTGTTTCTATTGTCCTCCTTTGACTTTGGCAGTTTAGCAAACAGGAGATGATTAAAATAAATGAGCCTAGATTGATCCTGATATATGGCGAGGGGAAGACTGATGGGGGAGGTGAGCAGAAAGGGTGATTATGACTGTCCTTGCCCGCCGATGACAAATGGCACTGTATCGTGTCTCTAAAGCCCTAGATTTGTATCTATTGCCTGGCATCAAAACACTTCTGGGATATCATCATAACCATCAGCGTCATCATCAATGACATCAACATTGTCACCTTTCTCCCTATTTCCACACTGTTTTGTTTCACTCATACATCCTATGTGCATTTGTTGACTGAGAAAGAAGTGAAAAGAATTCACACTAAACTAGTCAAGGTCAATACAGTATGATAATACGAAGATGCCCAGAACATACCTTTATTCTGACCTCATTGCTATAGTTGGTTAAACAACAAGGGAGCCATTTTGGCCTGATTATGTAGTTATTGTGTTGTGTAAGTTTAGTTTGTATTATTCCCTAAACATTTTCTATTTTCAATATTCATTTTTATATTTGTCAATATTGAACAATTATTGTAAGAAATAAAAAATCTAAATACTACTCCTATTACGGAGAAAGCGGTAAAGCTTCATATGACAGATTAAACATTATGTATGGAGTCTTAAAGGAGGCCTGAGGAAGGCCAATATTTCCCAAATGCTCCAACTACATACAAATGATTTCTCAATAATGCTTTAATATACAAATGTCAAATATATGTGAGCAATCCTTCCTTCAAAGGACCTTCTATGGATTAAATGTCATATAATTCCCCCCAAAATCTGTCCATGACATAAACTGACCAGGTGAATCCAGGTGAAAGCTATGATCCCCTTATTGACGTCACTTGTTAAATCCACTTCAATCAGTGTAGATGAAGGGGAGGAGACATGTTAAAGAAGGATTTTTAAGCATTGAGACAATTGAGACATGGACTGTGTCTGTGTGCCTGTTGGAGGGTGAATGGACAAGACAAAAGATTGAAGTGCCTTTGAACGGGGTATGGTAGTAGGTGCCAAGCGCACCGTTTTGTGTCAAGAACTGCAACGCTGCTGGGTTTTTCAAGCTCAACTTTTTCCCATGTGTACCAAGAATGGTCCACCACCCAAAGAACATCCAGCCAACTTGACACAACTGTGGGAAACATTGGAGTCATCATGAGCCAGCATCCCTGTGGAATGCTTTCAACACCTTGTAGAGTCCATGCCCCGACGAATTGAGGCTGTTTTGAAGGCAACTCAATATTAGGAAGGTGTTCAGTGTATGTAAGCCTAGAGAAGGAATCATATGGAATCCTTTACTTTCTGGAAGCTTTGTTTACACGGATTGGGTAAGTTGAATTGTAGGCTCTATATTCAGTCCTAGAAAGGAATCATATGAAAGCCTTGACTTTCTGGATGATAAGAGGTAACTGGAATCGTAGGCACTATAGGTAGGCCTAGAGAATGTACAAAGGCCTGAGCCATATAGAGATATATGGCCCTGACAAAGGCAGGCATGTCATATTTGAACATATATTTATGGCTATGGAGAGGAGTTGTAAACGCATGTCTTATTGAATCCTGACTGTGACCCTATGCTGCAAACCTTTCCACAGTACCTCCCTCATAAGTCAGTCAAAGTATAATAAAATACTATACCATTACAAAGATTCTCACCAAGTCAGCACTCTGTAGGCTATGTCTCCCCCTCTCTCTCTTAGACAGCACAAACTGCATAAACATCAGAAAGAAGAAATGGTGGAGGCTAGAGGTGGTTGTTGATGTTGATATACCAGGTTAGAAGATGAGGTGTGGTGCAGAGTGTAGAGGGAGATTTAGGAGTGGAGGAGGAGGAGGTAGAGGGGTTCACAGGCCTCTGGAAGGAAACACACACACACACACACGCGCACACACACACGACACATCCACACACAACACACACGACACACACACACAACACACCACACACACACTACACACACCAACACACACACACACACACCACACACACCACAACACACACACACGGCCCTTACGTCTGAGTGTGTTTCCTGACTGGGATCTTGAGAAATTGTCGCCGCTGCAGATATCTGTCAACCTCGATGATCAGAGGACGAATCTTACATTAAGAACAACGAATAACACAGGGTTTAGGAAATAAAAACGATTACTGGTAAAGAACACACTGGCATGCCACAGAAGGTTAAAACTCATTTGAAGAGGAATAATTACAGTGAATTGTTATTTATGAATCGTCCAGCATATGTAACTGCAATGCAAGCGTTTGATACACACCCCCCAATACAGCAGCTTTTGATTTAATTGAAATAGTTTATGCCATCATCTTTGCAAATATGTGACAACATAGATACTGTAGCATTTTATCTTTACCTCCCTGAGACTCTCTTGCCTTTTCCGCCCCCCCCTTCTCTCTCCCCTCCGTAAGCTGCAATGAATGTGGGAAATTTGATTAACACGACAGTGACTCGTTGTGAGAGGCGACAGGAGATGTTATCAAGTGTTTATCCTTGTCTGTTCCTCTCCTCACTACGGACAGATTAATTGTCATTTCAAGCTTTATTACAGGTTTATTTTCACATGTGCGGCGCAGGAGCAAAATCTCTAAAGCTCGGCGAATGTCGAGTTGAGCAGCACTCTGGTCCCTCAATATACTGTGTTTCTTGCTTGTGTGTGCTTTGGGGGGAACTCTATTCGTTACGTTTGCTAGGTTGGAGAAAAGTTCGCACTAAGTTTGCCAGATAACTGAAATCATCACAGGTCTCGCTGACGACGGTGCAACGTATAGGTTAGTCAGACCTGTTATCAATAACGACGACGCACCCGGGGCCATCCACAGCTGGGGAGGGATCACTCCTCTGAGGGTGTGGAGCGGACGGTACAAGCACATCTCCTACCAACATCCATAAGGAGCTGTGCAGTTGTGGACTTCAGACGCAGACAGGACCCAGGCTGGGCATTCGCAACCATGCCGCATCAATGGTCCCGCCCGGAGGAAGGTCAAAAGATGTAAAGTTCTCAGCGTACACCCATTACCAAGGAGCTCGAAATACGTCAAACAGGCGGGCGTGTTATAGCAACGTGGTGAGGAACACACAGACAGCGACTCTATTAACTCAGGAGGCTGAAGAAATCTGTCTGTCCCGAGGGCCCCTTGGCAGTGTTTCTACAGGAGCACCATCGAGAGCATACTGTCGGGCTGCATCTATCAGCCTGGGTATGGCAAACTCCACCACACTGACCGAAGGCACTAGTCAGCTACCTGATCCCCCTGTCTTCCTGCTTGGCTCCCCTGTCTTCCTCGCTGCTCCCCTGTCTTCCGGCTGCTCCCACGTCTTCTGCGCTACACTCAGTTCTTCCGGCTGCTTCCACTGTCCTCGCTGCTCCCCTGTTCTCGTGCTACCTGTCTTCGGCTCTGTCTTCCGGGCCAAGCTGGTCCACATGCTGTTTCTTTACACTGTGCATATGTCATTTTCTGCTGCTCGCTAGCCTGTCTCCTGCTGCCCCCTTTCTTGCTGCTTCTACCTTCAGCCTCTTCCGGCTGCTCCCACTGTCTTCCTGCTGGCGGGGGGGGGGGGGGGGGGTACTTTTTTTTCTCGTCCCTGTCTTCCTGCTGCTCTGCCCCTGTCTCTCCGCGCTGCTCCACTGTTTCCTGTGCTACCCCTGCCTTCCTGGTGGCTCCCTGCTATTCCCTGGTTTTCCTGTCCTCTTGCTCCCTGCCTCAGAAACGTTGTCCTACGCTCCCGTGGTTTGGTGTTCCCGGTCTTCCTGTGTTGGTCAATTCCCCTGTCTTCGGCTGTCTCTGCCCGGTCGTGCTCCCTGTTCGGCTACTGTCTCCTGCGCTCCTGCCTTCCGTGGGCGTCGTTGTTCGATGCTTTTGACCGCTTAGCTGCTTCGGTCCGCCTGTCTCCGGCTGCTCCCTGTTCTGTCCCCTGTCTTCGGCTGCTCCCACTGTCTGTCCTGCTGCCCGTGTCCATTCGCTGCTCCCTGATCGTGTACCGTGGCGTAGGCTGTGCGCCTCTCCTTCTCTAGCTGCCTCTCACTGTACTCGTCCCTGTCGCATCTCTGGCCCGTTGGCGCTTGCCTTGGTTGCGTCCCACTGTCTTCCTGACTGTCTCCTGTGCTTCGGCTGCTGCCCCCTGTTTCCGGTCGCCTCACTGTCTGTCCGGCACTAGTCGCTTCCTCACCTGGTTTTCCCGCTTGCTGCCATCCCTTGTGTTCCTGTGCTCCCTTACTCTCCGGGTCCTCCTGGTCTCCGGTCCCCCTGTCTTCCGGCTGCTCCACTTTTCCTGCTGCTCCCCCTGTCTTCCGGCTGCTCTCCACTGTCCTTCTGTGTCCCTTGTCTTCCTGCTGCTTCTCCTGTCTTCTGGCTGCTCCCACTGTCTTCCTGCTGATCCCTCTGTCTTCCGGCTGCTCCCCCTGTCTTCTGGCTGCTCCCACTGTCTTCCTGCTGCTCCCCCTGTCTTCCTGCTGCTCCCCCTGTCTTCCAGCTGCTCTCCCTGTCTTCCTGCTGCTTTGGACATCATTGTTTCATTCACACCTGCAGTGTTGGAGCTTGAACATTAAGTATTTCACTATACAATGCAACTACATCTGTGACCCTGTGCATGTGATTAAAAAAAGAAGCATAATGATAATGGTGATCTCACTCTCACAGATGATTCAATGCAATTTACATTCATAGTTTGATTTACAATGATTTATTTGTGTTTTTTTGTGTGTGGCAGATGCCCAGTCCACATGGCCTAATGAGACACTGAATATCCAGAGAGTGTTCAATAGGTTGTTCTACTATGATTCTGAGTGTAAAGGACTTTCTCTCTGTAGGATGTTCCTTGTCTCTGTGTCTGTGGCTTGTTCCACTACACGAGAGATGAAAGGAAAGGAAGGCTACAGATCCATACAGGACATTCTGTCTGAGCCCTCTGGCTAAACCTCCTCTCTCCTCTCATCTCTCTCAGCATGAAGACCACTCATACAGACCACCTGCCATTTCCATGTGCAGCGATAGCAAACTTTAATCAACCACTCCGACCGACATTATCATCTGAATTAGACACAGTGCACTGCCTCTTTGAAGTTCAACATTGGGAGTCCTTCCCAAATTTACCTTCTCAATGACCATTGGTTTTCAGTAACCTAAAGGCATGATGGAATTCAGAATCCATGCTGAAACTATCTCTGGTATGCGTATTTAGACTGGTTATTCACTGCATGTAGATGTAGCACATTGTTATTGACATGTGTACAGTTGAAGTCGGAAGTTTACATACACTTGGAGTCATTAAAACTCGTTTTTCAACCACTCCACACATTTCTTGTTAACAAACTATAGTTTTGGCAAGTCGGTTAGGACATCTACTTTGTGCATGACAAGTAATTTTTCCAACAATTGTTTACAGACAGATTATTTCACTTGTGATATCTTGTGAAATGTGATATCATTCACTGTATCACATTTCCAGTGGGTCAGAAGTTTACATACATAAGTTGACTGTGCCTTTAAACAGCTTGGAAAATTCCGGAAAATTATGTCATGGCTTTAGAAGCTTCTGATAGGCTAATTGACATAATTTGAGTCAATTGGAGGTGTACCTGTGGATGTATTTCAAGGCCTACCTTCAAACTTAGTGTCTCTTTGCTTGACATCATGGGAAAATCAAAAGCAATCAGCCAAGAAAATGTGAACCTCCACAAGTCTGGTTCATCCTTGGGAGCAATTCCCAAATGCCTGAAGGTACCACGTTCATCTGTACAAACAATAGTATGCAAGTATAAACACCATGGGACCATGCAGCCGTCATACCGCTCAGGAAGGAGACGCGTTCTGTCTCCTAGAGATGAACGTACTTTGGTGCGAAAAGAGCAAATCAATCCCAGAATAACAGCAAAGGACCTTGTGAAGATGCTGGAGGAAACAGGTACAAAAGTATCTATGTCCACAGTAAAACGAGTCCTATATCGTGCATAGCACGACACACTCAGACAAACAGCACAGCACATACTACTGATAGGCTATTGCCATTTTGACGACATCATTGGAGGTGTACTCTGTGGCATAGTATCGTCACATCAGGCCCTACACAAAAAACAGTCATCACAAACACACATTAGACATCACGTATCATCTTGCTTGATCATGAGGGAGAAAAGATAAGCAATCAGCAACACACACACACCCACAAGAACAACTCGTACAGACAACCATCACAACACAAACGATCATCGACACGCTTCATCTTGGGAGCACACAGTTCCCAAATGCTCGAACGGTACCAACACTCTTCATTTTTATTGGATCCTTCCCTGAGAAAGAGACAGACCACACAAGTGTCATCAGTAAGGTACAGCACACTGACCATACCACTGTACATCAACAATAGTATGCACCAGTATAAACACCATGGGTACCATCGGCAGCGTCATCCACAGGATCGCTCAGGAAGGAGACCGTTCTGTTCCTGAGACCTGAAAACGTACTTTGGTGCCGCGAAAAGCATGCCATCTCATTGGTATTCAGATCCCCAGAACTACAAGCACACTCGAGACCTTGAAGTGATATAGGTGTTCACAGTGGAGGCAACAGTACCAAAGTGGTTAACTAAGAGATCACCAGGAGAAGAAAACGGTCCTATCCACATCGACACATGACTTATTTGCAATGGGCTCGCTACGACGATCTATGAGTTCAGAGAGTGGACTATGCCACAGCAGTGCATCTGCGCCCCATAATAACCTTCTCCCATATTTAAAAGCACGAGACACATCAAAACCGGACTAGTCTGCTAAACGAGGCAGACATGGGGATCAAAGATGCTACTTAGTTGGTCTGGGAGGAGTGGCAATCTTCTTGCTGGTTGCCCTGGCATTTCAACTCTGATGTTACTTATCAAAACACCAGTAATCTCTTTTCTGCTTGCCAGGCAGGAGCACCACTTTGTCTTGAGTGCTCTTACGGCAAGTTGATGCGGCAATAGAAAATCAAGATGGTTCGGATTCATTCTTAAGCGAAATATTCAATACTTTATGTTCGCGATATTTGTCTTTTCGACAGCGCTAACATCTCCCACATCCAGTCTTATTGTCTCTGTTTCGAGGAAATTGTACACTTGGATATTTAGGTTGAAGTTCTGTTGTTTGGTCCTTCTTTCCGCCTACATCTTTCCGTGGTCTTTGAGAGAATCATGGTATCTACATGATGTCGCATGTCGCAGTTAACTTTCCACAGTTGTGGCAAAATGGATCTAAATGGATCAAACAAAGTAAAGGTAAGTCGCGCCGTGGTGCCGTATCACCGAAGAACCAAGTCAGACGGATCTTCAAGTCCAAAGATTAGTAAGAGCAATTATCAGAGAGGGGCAGATCTGAAAGCTGGTGGTGCGACGAAGGAGACGACTCTACAACCTGACTCAGTTACTACCAGGCTCTGTCAGGAGGAATGGGCCCAAATTCACCCAACACATAGCACACACAAACTACTCACACACACACACACACACACAATCAATCAGCTTGACTACACACACTGACCTACACACAGCATTGCACACATCACAGACTCCACACACACACACACACAACACACACACCACACAGTCACACTACACCACTTCACATATGCAACGAAGATTGA
>NC_036870.1:18220681-18240767 GCF_002910315.2 Salvelinus sp. IW2-2015
GTAGCGATAAACCTTAAAGAGATGTAAGAATGTGGGAGCACTGCCAAAATCATTCCATAAAAGCTAACATACGGTTGCACGGACACTGGGGACAAGATGTCGACTTTTTTGGAGAAGCTTTGGTTGATGAACAGATAAATAGTACTTTGGGTGGCAGGAGACTGGGCACTTCAAAAAATGATGGGCATCATCAAGAAATAAAATTATGTGGATATTTGAAGCACATCTACAAGACATCAGTCAGAGAATTTTTATAAAGCGTTGTTTTATTTCGCAAAATGGGATTCTCAAATGGGACAATGACCCCAAGCATACTTCCACAGTTGTGGCAAAATGCTAAAGGACAACAAAGTAAAGGATAGTGGCGTGGGTCATACCAAGCCCTGACCTCAATCCATAGAAGAATTATGTGGGCAGATCTGAAAAAGCGTGTGCGACGCAAGGAAGGGCCTACAAATCCTGAACTCGGTTACACTCAGCTCTGTCCAGGAGGAAGTGGGCAAAATGTCACCCACACACACTACACACACACCACACACACACACACACACACACCAACACAGCCACACACAACACACACCACCCACACACACGACACACACACACAACACACACACACACACAAACACACACACACCCACATTCACATAAGCAACGAAGATGCAGTTTCAGAAAAGGGAGCACTACAATGCGTATAACTCTATTTCCAGCCCGATCTGAGTGCCACTTGCTCTGAATGTGTGCATTGGACCATGAATACACTCATCTTCTGCCCAAGGAGATTCAGCACTTGCAGGTTAGCTTCAAACCCCTGCTATTGTATTTGTGATGTTTCAATCTGTTCCCCGGCCGGCACTGTCACAAGTCTAGAAGGAGAGATCCAAAAAAAAAACAAGCGGATGGCATATGTCTGACAACTTCCAATTTCCTTTAAAAAGGTGCAACTATTTATAAAGCTTGGGGCTCTCTCTTGGGCAGAGACAGAGGCTCCATTCCTCCTGATGGATTGGCTGTCATATCCCCAGAAAGTGCTTTCTTTTACTTTATATGACACACGTCCTGCTGTGCTCTTTGTTCTGACTGTGGAGGATTCCCAGCCACTCACGTGCATGACACATCGTTTTTCTCCTTATACGTCGTATCCGCCTCCGTTTCCTTCCCAGTCTCCCAGACATTTTAAACACAACAACAGCAACTAAAAGGGAGAGAATATCATCAATTCTTTTCTGTTTTCCAACTTTCGTTTTGATGTCGTTCACGTGCAGTGTAGAATAGTTCATCATTACTCAGTTAGTTATAGAGGGTAATTAACAGTACATAGGTATTGTATTATCATGTGTGAATGTAGTGTGTGAGGCTGGAAACGGGAGTCTGTGTGTGTTGTTGGGTAGAGGCCGTGAGTGTGCTGTGTGTAGTGCTATGCACAGTTCTAGTTGCTGGCTACCAGACTCTTGCTCCAGCCAAAATGCTATGCCACCACCGGACGTTAGTTATTCTCCTCAATGAGTCGGGGGGTCTGGTACCTCGTGCGACCCTTCAAAGAATGCAACACATACGGGGACCGCTGATTGGTCAGAAACCGACTGGGTTGGCCAGAGCCAGAACACACGTGGTAATCTGCGGTTTGAAAATGTGTCATTGGCTTTGATATTGCTGATTGGTTGGACCCTCGTCCAAGAAAGTCGACTTCAACGATAGCGAGTCTCAGCACTAAAGAATGTAGTGAACGACAGAGCAGCGGAACATTTTAGTGTGAGTTGTCAGGCTAGGGCCTATGTGACGTGTATGTGTCTGAACAATTTTGGTGTGTGTGTGTGTGTGTGTGTGTTGCTCGCGCTCACCATCGCCTGCATGTTGTGTGTCTGACCTAGTGGTACACTTGTCTCTCTGAGGGAAATCTGTCCCCTTAGCGGGCCTGCTTGTTGAGCAGCGCGTTCATCAGCTCTGACGATAGTCCCTCCTCCGCTCCAACCGACGTCCATCGCCTAGAGGGACATGTAAATTGCACCAAGAGTTAATAGAATGCAATAATATTGTGCGATGCAAGTTCGCTCAATGCAACAACATAAAAGATCTGCATGGAAAACATCGCAGGGAAATTTGTATATAAAGAATCGCAATCTTCGCGGTCGTGGCCGTCTTTAAAGATGCAACTATCACATGGTCCCGACCAACCAGCCAGCGTCACGTCCTGCGTTTGGCTAGCATTCGAGCGAACGACCCATCATCATGATACAATGCTAGGTGGTTTTTCTCCTCCTCCCACACCACACTAGTAAGCAAAACAAACCATTTTTTCATGGCATTAACAGCTAGGCAAGTTGTCATGGGTGCCATGATTGAACCTCTCTACAACAGCGTGACTGGCGGCTGTGTGTATGGAGAGAAGGCAAGGTATTACATAATGAATGTTCTTTTTTGGTTTCAGTCCAGTCCTGGAGGGAATACATCTGTTTGCATCATACCTGCAGGAGATTGTGTGAATGGTGTGGTGTGTGTGTGGTGTGTGTGTATGTGTGGTGTGTGGTGGTGTGTGTGTGTGTGTGTGTGTGGTGTGTGTGTGGTGTTGTTGTGTGTGTGGTTGTGTTGTGTGGTGTGTGTGTGTGTGTGTGGTGTGTGTATGTGTGTGTGTTGTGTTGTGTGTGTGTGGTGTGTGTGTGTGTGTGTGTAGGTGTTGCGTGCATAAAAGCTATGTCCTCAGCCTTCAAACACCCGACACAACAAACCAGTACTTCAATATTCAACAGGTATTACTTTCTGCCAGAGTATCTGTTCCACGGCATAATTAGGTCCTTGGCGCCACACATCCCATAGTCATTTCTGTTCCATATGTTCTGTGCAAATAGAGAGGGGATGATATGAGAATGGTTAACCCGCTTTGAAAAAAAAAATCTGATTCTTTGGGCTTTAGTCTGAAAATCAACATTTTTATACTACTGTGAAACAAGTATCATCGACAATCTGCGAAAGAGTGGTAGCTTTCGTTGCTAAAACTAATCTTTGGCACCGTAGAAAAAATCTCACATCTTCCTGGCCACTACTAGTTTGCTAAGCATGTTAAATAGCTTGCCAAACAGAAAACATGATCAAGCATAAATCCACACACACTTGTCTGGTTTACGATGTTCAGTCTTTCATTAGGTAGTTGTTTAATGCACCTCAGTTGGAGTTATGGCTCATGAATTCAGTGTTCTAATAGTTGATGAATCACTCAACTGGGCCTTTTATTGACTAGACAAAGAACCTCTTCCTGTTGTACAA
Source organism: Salvelinus sp. IW2-2015 (assembly GCF_002910315.2). Lineage (NCBI taxonomy): Eukaryota > Metazoa > Chordata > Actinopteri > Salmoniformes > Salmonidae > Salvelinus > Salvelinus sp. IW2-2015. The sequence goes on from NC_036870.1 coordinate 18,223,943, forward strand.
CATGAGACTCTGTTTACTTAAGTTGTCCGATTTTCACGTGGATTATCCCAGCACTCTCGTAGCACTGTTTGTGTTATTTGTAGTAGCTCCTTCTCCTACTCCTCTTCACCTCCATTCCTCCTCCCCATCGACTCCCTCCGCAACCCACAATGCCTGTGCCACAAATCTTGTGTCTGCTGTGCCTGTGCTCTGTCAGATTTGGGAAGGAAAGCCATTTTCTCAGATGTAAGATCCCCTGCTCAGTTGTGGGATTAGGGCTGGTAATTCGCTGTGCCTTGGCAGGGCTCTAGCAGGATCATAGTGTATAGTGGACTAGCCAGGCTAGCGGCTCTATCGCTACTCAGAAGCAGGGGTTTTAGCTGTGGATAGCCTGGCTCTACGCAAGTGGCTGTCTGGTGCTCTGGCACCACCATGCAGAGCAGGGACCCAGGTAGCGGGTATAGCAGAGGGAGACAAGCCTCAAAGAGGATGAGCCTACTGTGGGGAGGCTGGCCAAGCTTCACCCTACTCATTGACGCACCACCCCCTTCCACTTTCTTATGATAGGCTCTTGCTATTCGACTCTATTGCATTTGGTCTTTTGGTGGTCATTATCCTTATTATATCTTTGCTAATTCATAACATTCATTTAAAGACATGACGTTCCCATATTGCATGTTTCCTCAACATCAAGGAACTAGACTGATTTGCAGGTTGAAGCTGTTCGTACAAAAAAAACATTACCTTATCACACCATCCAAGCCAGTACGCAATCACTACTCTCGAATGTTCAACGTTTGCTTTCGCTGTAATGCGACTGTCGCCTCATAATTTCATATATGAATTCCTCTTCATTATGTCTTACCATTGCAGTGATTACCTCAGAAGACAGCAACTGCGGCCGCTCACGTAAGAAACTTCATCAACAATTTAACACGTCATTAGCTTTGTTCGATCTATTCTGTTTGATGATAAGTCTCTTCCTGCTTCGTGAAGAGAGCGAAGACCGGGTTATTACCTATGTTTAGAGAGACGGGGAAGGCAAAACTGTGGTGTGTTGGGTTGATTAATTGCGCGTGGGCCTCAAAGGAAGTGCGATGAGTGTTCAAAGAGGGGAGTGGTGGCGTGTGTGTGTGTGTGTCTGTGTGAGAAAATCCATTCCGTGTGTGTGTGTAGTCCAGGTGGGTCGTTGAGTTCGCAGTGTGTGTTGATTGGTTTAATTAATCTCTGCCAGGCAGTCACCTGAAGAAGGTAAGCAGGTATTTAATTAGTGTAAATGAGCTGCTGTCCACCATCCAAACAGCAAACAACCTCGTAGAGGACAATGGCATCTAATCTTCTGGTCACTAGAAGGGTTAAATGTGTGTTTGTGGTGTGTGGTGCGCCTGTGTATGTGCATGTGTATTTGTGTGTGCGTAGCATGCGTTGGCGCATGAATCGATGTGAGGAGGCACCATGCCTCTTTCCTGCCGAAGGGCCATGATGAGACAACAACCAACAGCAGAGGAGCTCACATCTTGTGCAATAGCAAGAGGCAAACCACTCCTAACAACAGATTCACAAGAACATAGCAATGGAACACTTACTACTCTCAATTCAATTTAAAAGCATTTAATGTGTTTCTATGGGCACATATCATGGTAAAATAAATGTAGTATTTTTACTATCCTCACTCAAATATTTTTCTGAAGGACCTTTGGAAATGCAATGCATCTGCAATTTATTGAATACACCACATTAGCCAGAAAACACTTTTTTCAATGGCAATCAAATTATATACTAGGCAGTGGTCCACCCATAACTTTTATAGGTCCGTACCCCTTCATAGACTTCAACCTCCAGACTTGCGTCACCCTCTAGCGACCAGGGTAGCGCATCATTCAATTGTTGTTTTTTGCCAATCAACTGTAAGCTGCTACACACACAGCATTCGATACATTTTATTAAACAAAGAATGAGTGGATTTGTCACAACCCGCCGTGGGAAATGACAAAGAGTTCTTATGGACAGGCACACATATAAGTACAATAATTATTCAAAAATGTTGCTTCTTATTTAACCATCTTAACCATATAATTTACCATTCATTCACCACAGGTTTAATGAGAGGGTGTGCTTCAAAGGATGCACATAACTCTGCTAACTGTTGGGTGTATTGGAGAGAGTCCATCATTAAATAATTTCCACAACAGTCCGGTTGTCTTGTAGTTGTCATGCTAGGCGGGCCAAGAAGTCCACAGGCCAGAGGAATCTCACATAAGGTACTTGTGTTGAAGTGCACAGTTGTCTAACGCGACGATTACCAAAGACCGAATACTCTGAAGCGAAGCCACTACCAGAAAATCTGGCAGGGATTCCTAATTAAATAGAGAATTTCACTGAACAATCTTGTTGCAATTATCCGATGAGGGCTCTCTTTTTCAGATGTCATAAAGTTAGGCTGGATGGCTAGGGCATGAAAGGGATAACGAATCCAGTTGTTTGTGTCGTCCAATTGTCGGGAAAGTTAACCTGCGTATTCTCACCGTAGCTCACTCAGGTGTGCTATATCACATTGACATTGTCCGTAAGCTTGAAGTTCATTTGCCATCACAAAAAATCATAAAATTATTGCGAAGACCTTGTGTTGGTCCTTGTAAGCAAAACAAGAAGAGCTCCACTTTTGATCATAGCTCATAATCTTGTCCTGACTTGAATATAGTTTTGTGAAGAGTCCCTGTATGTCACGGATTTCTAGGATAAGTGGTGGGGTGTAGAGTCCAGGCGAGAAGCAATACTTCCAAATGAAATGCGTTTATTGCGCCTTGGTCTAGCCAACAATCAAGGCATGCACAATAATCAGGTATTCCTACAAAACAGGAAAAGAACATACACAAATTAAGGCAGAGTTCTAAAAAGGGAGACACTACAATGCTGTAAACTCTATTTTCCAGCCCGACTAGAGTGCCACTCCTTGACATGGTGGCATTGGACCATGAATACACTCATCTTCCTGCTCCAAGGAGATTCAGCACCTTGCAGGTTAGCCTTTCAAACCCCTGCTACTTGGTATTCTGTGATGTTTCAATCATGTTCCCCCGAGCCGCACGTCAACAAGTCTAGAAGGAGAGATCCTAAAAAAAAAATCTAAGCGGATGGCATATGTCTGACAACTTCCAATTTCCTTTAAAAATGRGCAACTATTTATAAAGCTTGGGGGCCTCTCTCCTTGGTGCCAGAGACAGAGGCTCCATTTCCCCTGATGGATTGGCTGTCATATCCCCACAGAAAGGTGCTTCTTTTACTTTATAGACACACGTCTCTGCTGTGCTCTTGTCTGCACTGTGGAGTGGATCCCAGCCCAGCTCACCGCTGAGCCACCATCGTTTTTCTCCCCTTATCGCTACCCTGCCGTTTCCTTCCCCAGTCTCCCAGACATTTTAACACCAACACACAGCAACTAAAAGGGAGAGAATATCATCATTCTTTTCTGTTTTCAACTTTCGTTTTGATGTCGTTCACGTGCAGTGTAGAATATTCATCATTACTCAGTTAGTTATAGAGGGTAATTACAGTACATAGGTATGTGTATTATCATGTGTGGATGTAGTGTGTGAGGCTGGAAACGGGAGTCTGTGTGTGTGTTGGGTAGAGCCGTGAGTGTTTGTGTGTGTAGTGCTATGCAGTTCCTATGTTGCCTGGCTACCCAGACTCCTTGCTCCAGCCAAATGCTATGCCACGCCCACGGACGTTAGTTTATTCTCCTCAATGAGTCTGGATCTGGGTACCTCTTCGACCCTTCAAAGAATGCAAACACATACGGGGGCCGTCTGATTGGTCCAGAAACCGATGGGTTGGGCCAGAGCCAGAACACACGTGGGTAAATCTGCGGTTTGAAAATGTGTCATTGGCTTTGATATGCTGATTGGTTGGAGACCCTCGTCCCCACAAACGACTTCAACGATAGCAGTCTCAGACTAAAGAATGTAGTGAACGACAGAGCAGCGGAACATTTTAGTGTGAGTTGTCAGGCTAGGGCCTATGTGACGTGTATGTGTCTGAACAATTTGGTGTGTGTGTGTGTGTGTGTGTGTGTTTGCTCGCGCTCACACTCGCCTGCATGTGTGTGTCTGACCTAGTGGACATTGTCTTCCTGGAAAATCTGGTCCCTCCAGCGGGCCTGGTTGTGAGCAGCGGCTTATCAGCTCCGACCAGAGTCCCCCTCTCCCAACCACCTCCATCGCCTTAGAGGACAGTAAATTGCACCCAAGCAGTTAATAAGAATGCAAAATATTGTGAGAGAAGCTCGCTCGCATTGAATTGTCTGCAGGGAAAAGTTTGGTATTAAAAAATAAAACTCCATCTTGTTGTAGCGGCTCTCTACGAGAGGAGACATCACATGTCCCCGCACCAGTCAACCAGCCAGCCAGGCAGTCTAGGGTTCGACGGTCGACCCACGTCTCATGATGAACAATGCAGGGGGTTCCCTCCCTCCTCCCCTCCTCCCCTCCTCCCCACACACACAGTAGCAAAACAAACATTTATTTCCATGGCATTACACTTCCTAGTGTAATGCCATGGAAATAAATGTTTGTTTGTCATGGGTGCATATTGAATTCTCTACAACGGCGTGACTTGCTGAAGTCTGTATGGAGAGAAGAAGTATACAATTGAAGCTTCTTTTTGTTCAGTCAGCTCCTGGAGGGGAAAATCCATCTGTTGCAGAACTGCAGGAATTGTGTGAATGTGTGTGTGTGTGTGGTGTGTGTGTTGTGTGGTGTGTGTGTGTGTGTGTGTGTGTGTGTGTGTGTGTGTGTGTGTGTGTTGTGTGTGTGTGTGTGTGTGTGTGTGTGTGTGTGTGTGTGGTGTGTGTGTGTGTGTGTTTGTTGTGTGGTGTGTGTGTGTGTGTGTGTGGTGTGTGTGTGAGGTGTTGACGTGCATAAAAAGGCATGTTTCCTCCAGCCCTTCAAAACACACACAACACCAACCATTGACTTCAATATCAAAACAGGTATCACTTCTGCCAGATATCTGTACCACGGCAAATTAGGTCCTTGGCACGCCACACATCATACATTTCTGTTCCATATGTTCTGTGAAATAGAGAGAGGGATGATATGAGACACACGTTTGAAAAAAGAAAATCTGCATGCTTGGGCTTTAGTCTGAACATCACATTTTTATACTCTGTGAATACAGGTATCCATCGACAATCTGCGAAAGAGCTTGTAGCTAGTTCGTCTTGCTAAAACTAATCTTGGCACCTAGAACAAAATCTCACATGCTTCCTGGCCAGCTACTAGGTTTTGCTAAGCATGTTACAATAGACTATGCCAACACAGATAAAACATGATCAAGCATAAGTCCACACCACACTTTGTCTGGTTTACATGTCCAGTCATTTCATTAGGTTGTTCAAGCACTCAGTTGGAGTATGTCTCATGAATTCAGGTGTTCTAATAGTGCTGTATGATCAGTCAACTGGGCCCTTTCTATTGACTAGACAAAGAACCTCTTCCTTTGTAATAACATAGAGACATCTGTTACTATAGTTGTCCAGTTGTTCACCGTGGATTATCCCAACTCTCGTAGCACTGTTTGTGTCTATTTGTAGCTAGCTCCTTCTCCCTCACCTCCATCCTTCACCCCTCCATTCCTCCCCACGAACCCTCCCTCCCTGCCAACCCCAATGCTGTCTCCACAAATCTGTGTCTGCTGTGCCTGTGCCTCTGTCAGATTTGGGAAGGAAAGCCATTGTTCTCAGATGTAAGATCCCCTGCTTCAGCTTGTGGGATTAGGGCTGGTAATGCGCTGGCTTGGCAGGGCTCTAGCAGGACTCTAGCTGTATATGGACTAGCCTAGCTAGCGCTCTACGCTACTCAGAATGTCAGGGGTTTTAGCTGTGGACTAGCCTGGCGCTCTACGCAAAGTGGCTGTCTGGTGCTCTGCACCACCCACTGCAGAGCCAGGGACCAGGGTGGAGGGGCTATAGCAGAGGGAGACAAGCCTCAAAGAGGTGAGCCTACTGTGGGGAGGCTGGCCAAGCTTCACCCTACCATGACCTCAACCACCCCCTCCACTTTTCTTATGATAGGTCTGCTATTTGACTCTATTGCATTTGGTCTTTGTGGGTCATTATCTTATTATATCTTTGCTATTCATAAACTATTCATTTAAAGACAATGACGTTCCTCACTTTGATTTGTCCTCAACATCAAGGAACTAGACTGATTTGCAGGTGAGCTATTCAGACAAAATAAAACATTTACCTTATCACACCATCCACAGCCAGACCAATCACTCTCTGAATGTCAACTTTGCTTTGCGTAATGTTCGATGTCCCTCATATTCATATGAATTTCCTCTTCATTATGTCTTACCCATGTCAGTGATTACCCTCAGACAGACAGCACACTGCGGCCGCTCACTACAGAATACATCATCAACAATTTACACGTCATTAGCTTTGTTTCGATCATATTTGTTTGATGAAATGTCTTCCTGCTTCGTGGAGAGAGCGAAGACCGGGTTATTTACCATGTTTAGAGAGACGGGGAAGGCAAACTGTGGTGTGTTGGGTTGATTAATTGCCGTGCCTCAAAGGAGGGAGAGTTTCAAAGAGGGGAGTGTGCGTGTGTGTGTGTGTGTCTGTGTGAAAATCCATCCGTGTGTGTGTAGTCAGGTGGGTCGGTTGAGTTCAGTGTGTGTTGATTGGTTTATTAATCTCTGCCAGGCCAGTCAGCTGATAGGATAGTAATGCAGGTGATTTAATTAGTGTATATGAGCTGCTGTCCACTCATCCAAACGCAAACACCCTGTAGAGGACATGCATCTAACTCTGTCAGCTAGAAGGGTAAATGTGTGTTTGTGTGTGTGTGTGCGCCTGATGCATGTGCATGTGTATTTGTGTGTGCGTGCATGCGTGTGTCATGAGATCGATGGAGGGGAAGGCACCACTCCCTGCTTTCCTGCAGAGGGCAATGATGAGACAACACCAACAGCAGAGGAGCTCACATCTGTGTGCAATAGCAGAGCAAACCAACTCCTAACAGACAGATCTCACAAGAACATACAACTGGAACACTTACTACTCTCAATTCATTTAAAAGCATTTAATGTGTTTCTATGGGCACATATCATGGGAAATAAATGTCAGTATTTACTCATCTCTCACCAAATAGTTTTCTGAAGGACCTTTGAAATGCAATGCATCTGCAATTATATGAATACAACTCAACATTAGCAAGAAACACTTTTTAATGGTCAAATCAATTATTATCTAGGCCAGTGGTTCCCAAACTTTTTATAGTCCCGTACCCCTTCAAACATTCAACCTCCAGCTGCGTACCCCCTCTAGCACCAGGGTCAGCGCACTCTCAAATGTTGTTTTTTGCCATCACTGTAAGCCTGCTACACACACACTATTCGATACATTTATTAAACATAAGAATGAGTGTGAGTTTGTCACAACCCGGCTCGTGGGAAATGACAAAGAGTTCTTATAGGACCAGGGCACAAATAATAATACAATAATAATCAAAAATGTTGCTCTTTATTTAACCATCTTACATATAATTACATTTCATTCACCACAGGTTAATGAGAGGGGTGTGCTTCAAAGGATGCACATAACTCTGCAATGTTGGGTTGTATTGGAGAGAGTCTCAGTCATTAAATAATTTTCCACACACAGTCTGTGCCTGTCTTTAGTTGTCATGCTAGTGAGGGCCAAGAATCCACAGAGGGCCGAGAATCTCACATAGGTACTTGGTTGCAAAGGGCATCAGTGTCTTAACCGCACGATTTACCAAGACAGAATACTCTGAGCGCAGCCCTATCCAGAAATCTGGCAGTGGATTCTGATTAAATAAAATTTTCACTGAACAACTTGTTGCAATTTCGATGAGGCTCTCTTTTTCAGATGTCGATAAGTAGGCTGGAGGCAGGGCATGAAAGGGATAACGAATCCAGTTGTTTGTGTCGTCCATTTCGGGAAAGTACCTGCGTAATTGCTCACCTAGCTCACTCAGGTGCTTCGCTATATCACATTTGACATTGTCCGTAAGCTTGAGTTCATTTGCACACAAAAAAATCATAAAATTATTGAAAGACCTGTGTGTTGTCCTTGTTAATGCAAACAGAGAAGAGCTCCAACTTCTTGATCATAGCCTCAATCTTGTCCTGAGCATTGAATATAGTTGTGAAGAGTCCCTGTATGTCACGGATTTCTAGGAGTGGTGGGTGTAGAGTCAGGCGCAGAAAGCAATACTTCCAAATGAATGCGTTTATTGCGCTTGGTCTAGCCAACAATCAGGCAATGACCATAAATCAGGTATGTCTCCAAAAACCAGGAAAAGAACATACAACAAATTAAGCAGGCAAAAAACAACTTCACCACTGACAGTAAGGATAAGCCCGCACAAAAGCAGGCGGCCACTAGAAGTTTAAATAGACTATTGATGAACCAAAATAAGCAACAGGTGAAAACAATCAAGACAAAACCAACAGAAAAGAAAAAGGGATCGGTGGCAGCTAGTAGACCGGTGACGACGACCACCGAGCGCCTCCCGAACAGGGAGAGGAGCCGCCTTCGGTGGAAGTCGTGACACTGTAATTCTAGACTCAGATCTTTCAGGCTAGTAAAAACATCTCCCAGATAGGCCAGTCGTATGAGAAACTCGTCATCATTCAAGCGGTCAAACAAGTGAAAATTATGGTCAGTAAAGAAAACTTGAAGCTCGTCTCTCAATAAAAAAAAAACATGTCAATACGTTGCCCCTTGATAACCAGAACACTTCTGTATGTTGTAAAAGCGTTACATGCTTGCTGCCCATATCATTGCATAATTCCGAAAATACACGAGAGTTCAGGGGCATTGCTTTAACAAAGTTAACAATTTTCACTGTAGTGTCCAAAACGTCTTTCAAGCTGTCAGGCATTCTCTTGGCAGCAAGAGCCTCTCGGTGGATGCTGCAGTGTACCCAAGTGGTGTCGGAAGCACCTGCTTGCATGCGCGTTACCACTCCGCTATGTCTCCCTGTCATGGCTTTTGCGCCATCAGTAAAGATACCAACACATCTGGACCACCAAAGTCCATTTGATGTCACAAAACTGTCCAGCAGTAAAATGGCGCCAGAAGAAATGGCAGCAGTTTTACGGGCTCCTAACCAGTTGTGCTATTATGTGTTTTTTGCGTTATTTGTAACTTATTTTGTTCATAATGTTTCTGCAACCGTATCTTATGGCAAAAAAGGGCTTCAGGATATCAGGACAGTGATCACTCACCTCGGATTAGATGAAGATTTGTTTCTTCAACAAGCAGGAAGCACAATAAGAACGACATCCCCGTTATTGGAAAGAGAAAGAGACGCAGGTACAGAGGACACAGAGCGGGGTGCTTCCTAAAGATTCGGAGAAGGCGAGTGTGAAAGCTGCCATTACCGTCAATATTACTCGCCAACGTACAATCATTGGACAATAAATTAGACGAGGTATGATCACGAATATCCTACCAACAGGACATCAAAAACTGTAACATCTTATTTTTCACGGAATCGTGGCTGAATGATGACATGGATATTCAGCTAGCGGGACATACGCTGCACCGGCAAGATAGAACAGCACACTCTGGTAAGACGAGGGGGGGCGGTCTGTGCATATTTGTAAACAACAGCTGGTGCACGAAATCTAAGGAAGTCTCTAGATTTTGCTCGCCTGAAGTAGAGTATCTTATGATAAACTGTAGACCACACTATTTGCTAAGAGAGTTTTCATCTATACTTTTTGTGGCTGTTAATTTACCACCACAGACGGACGCTGGCACTAAGACCGCACTCAGTCAGCTGTATAAGGAGATAAGCAAACAGGAAACCGTTCATCCAGAGGCGGCGCTTCTTGTGGCCGGAGACGTTAATGCAGGGAAACTTAAATCAGTTTTACCTCATTTCTATCAACATGTTAAATGCGCAACCAGACGGAAAACAATTCTAGATCACCTGTACTCCACATGCAGAGACACGTACAAAGCTCTCCCTCACCCTCCATTTGGTAAATCTGACCACAAGTCTATCCTCCTGATTCCTGCTGACAAGCAAAAATTAAAGCAGGAAGCACCAATGACTCGGACTATAAAAAGTGGTCAGATGAAGCAGATGATAAACTACAGGACTGTTTTGCTATCACAGACTGGAACATGTTCCGGGATTCTTCCGATTGCATTGAGAAGTACACCACATCATTCACTGGCTTTATCAATAAGTGCATCGAGGACGTTGTCCCCACAATGACTGTACGTACATACCCCAACCAGAAGCCATGGATTACATGCAACATTCGCACTGAGCTAAAGGATAGAGCTGACGCTTTCAATGTGTGGGACACTAACCCGGAAGCTTATAAGAAATTCTGCTATGCCCTCAGACAAACCTTCAAACAGGCAACGCGCCAATACAGGGCTAAGATTGAATCGTACTACACTGGCTCCGACGCTCGTCTTATGTGGCAGGGCTTGCAAACTATTACAGACTACAAAGGGAAGCACAGCCACGAGCTGCCCAGCAACACAAGCCTACCAGACGAGCTAAATCACTTCTATGCTCGCTTCGAGGCAAGCAACACCGAGGGATGCATGACAGCATCAGCTGTTCCGGATGACATCATAAGACCTTTCAACAGGTCAACATTCACAAGGCCGTGGGACCAGACGGATTACCAGGACATGTGCTCCGGGCATGTGCAGACCAACTGGCAGGTTTCTTCACTGACATTTTCAACATCTCCCTGATTTAGTCTGTAGTATCAACATGTTTCTATCAGACCACCATAGTCCCTGTGCCCAAGAAAACTAAGGCAACCTGCCTAAATGACTACAGACCCACAGCACTCACGTCCGTAGCCATTAAGTGCTTTGAAAGGCTAGTAACGGCTCATATCAACACCATTATCCCAGAAACCCTAGACCCACTCCAATTTGCATACCACCCAAACAGATCCACAGATGATCTGTGCATTCCACACTGTCCTTTCCCACCTGGACAAAAGTAACACCTACGTGAGAATGCTATTCATTGACTACAGCTCAGAGTTCAATACCATAGTACCCTCAAAGCTCATCACTAAGCTAAGGATCCTGGGACTAAATACCTCCCTCTGCAACTGGATCCTGGACTTCCTGACGGGCCGCCCCCAGGTGGTGAGGGTAGGTAGCAACACATCTGCCATGCTGATCCTCAACACTTGAGCCCCTAAGGGGTGCGTGCTCAGTCCCCTCCTGTACTCCCTGCTCACCCATGACTTAGTGGCCAGATACGACTCCAACACCATCATTAAGTTTGCAGACGACACAACAGTGGTAGGGCTGATCACCGACAACTACGAGACAGCCTATAGGGAGGAGGTCAGAGTCCTGGCCGTGTGGTGCCAGAATAACAACCTATCCCTCAACGTAACCAAGACTAAGGAGATGGTTGTGGACTACAGGAAAAGGAGGACCGTAGGGCTGTAGTGGAGCAGGTTGAGAGATTCAAGTTCCTTGGTGTCCACATCACCAACAAACTAGAATAGTCCAAACACACCAAGACAGTCGTAAAGAGGGCACGACAAAGCCTATTCCCCCTCAGGAAACTAAAAGATTTGGCATGGGTCCTGAGATCCTCAAAAGGTTCTACAGCTGCAACATCGAGAGCATCCTGACTGGTTGCATCACTGCCTGGTATGGCAATTACTCGGCCTCCGACCGCAAGGCACTACAGAGGGTAGTGCGTAAAAGAGGGGTTGTGGGGGGGGACACAACGCAAATAGTCCCCCCCCACAACCCCTCTTTTACGCTGCTGCTACTCTCTGTTTATCATATATGCATAGTCACTATAACTATACATTCATGTATATACTACCTTAATTAGCCCGACTAACCGGTGCCCCTGCACATTGGCTACCCGGACTATCTGCATTGTGTCCTGCCACCCACCACCCTCAAACCCCTCTTTTACGCTACTGCTACTCTCTGTTTATCATATATGCATAGTCATTTTAACGATACCTACATGTACATACTACCTCAATTAGCCCAACTAACTGGTGCCTTTAAAATTGCACTGTTGGTTAGGGCCTGTAAGTAAGCATTTCACTGTAAGGTCTACACCTGTTGTATTTGGCGCACGTGACAAATAAACTTTGATTTGATTTGAGTACTTTAAAAATATCTGCTCCTGTTGTCCTGGTTTCCAGTGGTTTGCAGAAGAGGATGTCTTCCTTAATTGACCCTCCATAAACGTAACAGGAGCTGTGCCAGGCCCACCACGTCTGTTGACTCATCCATGTGTACGCATAGAATTCACTGGCTTGCATGCAAAGCTGTAATTGTTTCAAAACATCTCCTGCCATGTCACTGATGCGTCGTGAAACAGTGTTGTTTGATGAAGGCATTGTCTGTATAGTTTTTGTTGGCCTTTTCCCCAAGCATTGTCCCAGCCATATCCGCGGCAACAGGAAGAATTAAGTCCTCCACAATAGTATGGGGCTTGCCTGTGCTAGCCACTCGGTAGCTCACCATATAAGACGCTTCCAGCTCCTTCTTATTAATGGTATCTGTTGCTTTTATACATGTCTTACTACTCGAAAGTCATCTTAATTCTCACTCCAAAAACTCCCGTGGTTTATTTTTCAAATTGGCATGTTTTGTTTCTAAATGTCTGCGCAAGAGTGAAGGTTTCACCCACGAGAGAGTAACAGTTAATGTGATTGGATGTTAATTATTTGACTAGGCTACCTGTATTTGACATTGTGTTGTTATTTCGCTAAACACTAGATGGTTTAATGTTATTTTTGGCAGTGAAAACGAGGCTACTCAGGCGCGAAAAAAACCTCACCCAAATGTATAGCCCTGTTGGAAAATATAAATGGATTGGTTGAAAATGTGAAGACATTTTTTTTCACCGTTTTATTTGGCGTACCCCCGACGGCATTGCGCGTACCTTTGGGGGGTACCTGATCTAGGCTATTGGCAATCACTGTTTCAGTTTAAGGCATTTTCTCCTATAAACATCAAGCCCGAAGTCTCTGTTCTGGTCAGTTCCCTCTAGCTCCGGCCCCAGCTCGCTTCCCGCCCGGCAATCAGTTAATTGGCAGTGTCCAAAAAGCTGCACACTAACAAAGGGGAAGGACGTGGTGTTTTTTCCTGTTGACTGATCTGTTCCCAGACCCTGATTCCATTATTCCTCAGGCTTGCAGGAGTGTGTGTGTGTGATTCCTCAGGTTTGCAAAGGGCACAAAGTCATCCTGGGATGAAAGCCCTGCGAGCCATGCTGCGCCCTGATCTCTCCAGCAGCACTGCCCAATCTATTTGCTGACTACCACAGTCACTCAAACAGAACCACCATTCCACCCATCGCTCTCAGCCTAGTCCAGATTACTGACACCAGGTTCAGGTACTTTGGTGAGATTAAATGAGGGAAGGACTGATGTGGTATTGTGTGTGTGTGTGTGTGTGTGTGTGTGTGTGTGTGTGTGTGTGTGTGTGTGTGTGTGTGTGTGTGTGTGTGTGGTGGGTGCTGTGTGTGCTGTGTGTGTGTGTGTTGTGTGTGTGTGTGGATGTGCCTTCTCTCTTAAGGCTAACATTATCCCATCATTATATATTTGTTTAATCTTAATACCTTGTTTTAAGAATTTCCTTATGGTTTTTAATGCTTCTACTAAACAGAAAAGAGAGATATTCCTCATCCTTCCTCCTCCTTCCTCTTCCTGCCTCACAGAAAGGCGTATTACCTGCATGTTTAGCAGCCCTTCTCCTCTGCTCAACTCTTATCTCAGATGACATAGCTAGTTCCTCTGTCCCGGTTGAGTTATGATCCTGCTAGAAATGAAATGCAAACCACACCGCCTATCTGGGGGATATCAGCTATTGCTCAGACTAGACCGGGGAGGGCTTGAGGTTTGGGTGGCCGCAGGTCTAAGCTCTAGTGCCCCGATTTAGGAGATCAGCGAACATCGTACGCCCCAGAGTAAATTACCGAGCTGGGTTAGAGTGGATGTCACCTCAAGCGGCTAAGTTGTCCACTGGTGGAAGAGTAGAAGTGGGGAAAACGGACTAAATATCAGGGGAGGGGGAAAGAAACAAGGACAGGTAGAGAGAATCCTTGGAGGCTATTTCAACACTTTCGTTCAATTTATCTCCCTCCCCCGTCCTCCCCCCTCTCCCCAACATGCCTGCAGGTGGAGAACAGACTTTCACTGAGCAGTTTGGATTTGAATAATTCCTCCCTTCCTCTAGAAAGTAAAAAAATAAATATTAAACCAAAATCAGTGGAGATCAGAGAAAAGGGATTATGGCAGAGTGGAAGCTGGGGAATCAGAGTTTCTCTGCATGCTGCCATTTCTCCCCCTGGTTGTGCCCGCCAGCATGAAAGGAATCAGTCAGTACCGTGCTGTGTGTGGCACAGTGTGTGTGTGTGTGTGTGTGTGTGTGTGTGTGTGTGTGTGTGTGTGTGTGTGTGTGTGTGTGTGTGTGTGTGTTTGCCATGCTGTGGAAAGGATGACTTCTCCCTGTGGGGGCTGCATGGGCTCAAATAGCTTATTCTACAGAGAAGTGACCCCTAAGGAGATAAGCTGGACAAAACTACAGGAACCCCTGTGATGTCACCTTGACCAGGCCACTCCAGGGTCGTTGTAGCAGTAACATTGTCTCCAGTGATTTTGTTGTATGTTAGAACCAAATGGGCAACGTAATGGGACAATAAAGTTGTCAGGAAGACAATCGTTCTATTGCATGTTATGTATTATAAACTGGGTGGTTCGAGCCCTAAATGCTGATTGGCTGAATGCCATGGTATATCACGGGTATGACAAAACATGTATTTTTACTCTTCTAAATACGTTGCTAAACAGTTTATAAAAGCAATAAGGCAGCTCAGGGGTTTGTGGTATATGACAAATATACCACGGCTAAGGGCTGTATCCAGGTACTCCGCGTTGCGTCGTGATTAAGAACCGCCCTTAGCCGTGGTATATTGGCCATATACCACACCTCCTTCAAGCCTTATTGCTTAAATATAGCAATTATTGAGACAGTAAAACTGGAATTTATATTATGATTGAACAAATCTATACAAATATTTTATGTGACTCATTTATAAACAATATATATGCAGTTTAATATTTTAGGCTCTGGATTGAGTAAATCTGTGTTTAACTGTCAGTCACCATGTACAGTACTGCAGACTGGCTGAGTGTGAGCTGGCCGGACCACTGCTCTTCTCCTGTTGGAGATTATAAAGGCCCAGATGTATCTAGGATGATCAGATTGATCTATTAGAAGCCCCAGGTTGACATCACATTCACCATGCTGCCCTGTGCTTATGCTGCTAAACACACACACACACACACACAATTATCCACCATGCCCTGTGCTCATTCTGTTAAACTTTCCCCACAAAGCTTTCTGCTGAAATAAGCATTGTACATGCTTCTTGGGGTGGGAGCACCTTCGCTGCATTGTACACGGATCATCCATAACGGTGTTGTGTAGTAATGCATGCAGTGCTGATAAACAACAGCAAAACTTCCCCAGATGCAGGGGTAAAAGAGGAGGTCCCGCTTTGGGCAAACAATGTATGTTTCTTTCACCAACCAGTAATTGATTCAATTAATCACTGTCTTGTCAAAAGCAATGATAATTCACAAACATTTGTTGGGTTTGATTTTCCAAACTGGCCTTTGATTTGATTGCAGAAGGGAATGGCGCGTGGGTTGTGACCAAGGGAGCTAAAAAACCTTTCAAAATGACTTTCCGCAATTAATCCGTTTTGATTCACTTGGTATTTCCAGAGCCTCCTACCTCGTTAGTAGTGATTAATTAGGGGAGTCTTTGTGTCTTGGGGGTTCAGCTTCATTTTGGAATTAATCTGACCACATTCACACATGCACACACGCACTAACGCACGCACGCACACACACACACACACACACACGCACGCACACACACACTCAGATACTGCATAGTATGGGACTTGCATTCAAAATTCTAATTCAAGTCATAGCCTTTGAGCGCTAATGTCATCATATTGTTGATTAGAATGAATGTGTTGTCTGTTGTATGTGGAGGTGGGGAGATTTGACATATTTAAATGTACCTGTGGTTTGGGGGTCATGAGTCATGGCAAGGGTTGATTAACAGCCTTTTTCTCACTTTGAAGTTCACTCATATAGAAAATCAATAAGCCTGATTGAATTCAATGGATTGACAAATTGGTCAGGTGAGAAAACAGACAGTCAATTCTGATTTCAGCTTCTGTAATGGTAAAATGGTATTGGTTTTTGTTGTTTAGAATCTGAATACATGTAGAGCTATCAACTAAGGCCTTTTTTTTATTTTGGGAGGGAGGACTAAGGTCAAGAATTTGGAGGACATTTAAACACTTGCTCAGTATTCCTGTTGATTAAAATTGACATATTTCCAGCAAATGCTTCTCGGTTGTCACTAGTTAACACAGACAAAGTCAAAATTGGCTATCATATTGTAAAAATCTATGAAAACATTTTTTTTTTGTCTTAATTTATGGTTAGAGTTAGGTATAAGGTTAGCAGTGTTGTTAAGGTTAGGGTTAAGGTTAGAGTTAGATACATTTTAGAAATAGGCAGGGGTTTAACCATAATTACGACTGTGTTAACTAGTAAGGACCATGCTTCTCACCCTCTCCACCCCTTCCTACTTTTTTCTCTCTTCCTACTTCTCCCTCTCTCTTCCCACTCTTCCCTCTCTCTTCCTACTTCTCCCTCCCTCTCTCTTCCTACTTCTCCCTCTCTCTTCCCACTTCTCCCTCTCTCTTCCCACTTCTCCCTCTCTCCTCCCACTTCTCCCTCTCTCTTCCCACTT